>NC_138756.1:11961185-12128685 GCF_965113315.1 Podarcis vaucheri | reverse complement strand
CAAGGCACACGGCTTTCCCATAGAAAGTCATGCAAAATGGATTGATCCGTTCCACACTTTGAAAAACAACCCCTAAAACAGCCATTGGACATGGATTTTACTATCTAGTGAGACCATTGATCCATAAAACGAAAGCAAGAATCAATGTACTGTACTATAAAATAAATAAGAGAGTATTGTAGATGATAAAAATTAAAATTAATTTTTCTTCTTCCCTGCACTGATGACAGTCCTTGTTTGGATGGGGGCCTTTTATCCATTTCCACAGTCACACAATGAATTGATCAGTAGCTGAACTGGGTTCCACACAGTCACAAAAACAAATGATCCGAAAAAGCCTCAAAAACAAAAATGCAAAATACCGTGTTTTTTGCTCTATAAGACTCACTTTTCCCCTCCTACAAAGTAAGGGGAAATGTGTGTGCGTCTTATGGAGCGAATGCAGGCTGCGCAGCTATCCCAGAAGCCAGAACAGCAAGAGGGATCGCTGCTTTCACTGCCCAGCGATCCCTCTTGCTGTTCTGGCTTCTGAGATCCAGAATATTTTTTTTCTTGTTTTCCTCCTCCAAAAACTAGGTGCGTCTTGTGGTCTGGTGCCTCTTATAGAGCGAAAAATACGGTAAATAGCAAAAACAAAAGTGCCAAACTTAATCCGTTTCGGAAGTCTGTTCAAAAAACAAGGCATGGCTTCAGATTGGGGCAGGCACCCCAGAAACAATAGACGACAGCCATGTCGGACGTTCGGCTTCTGGAAAACATCGAAAAGCACTTACTTCTGGGCTTTTGACGTTTGAGAACCAAGGTGTTTGTGAACCAAGGTACCAGTGTAAATAACTTTTTTGGGTTAAGGGGCACAGCGCTTGCCTTGCCTACTGGCTATGTTGCGGTTGTTTCTGCAACAAATAATAGGCAGGCAAATAATACGATTTGTCCTCATATTATTTACTCTTTTTGTCCAGTTTGCCCAGTGAAGTATCATCAATACCTTCTCTCTTTGGACTCCCGCCTGCTTTTATTTCAGTGACTTGGCTCACGGTGACCCCTTCTTCTGTGATGGGCTTGAATTTGGGAGGATATGTTTTGCTGAGAAATTGCATCATTCCCAGGCCGGAAGGGTTTGTAAAAGAGATTTAGCCCCTCTAAATCAAAACATCTTCCCTCCGAGATGGCCCTCTCTGGCCTCCCATCGCCAAGTTCAGGGGCGGGGTGTTCTCGTTCGCTCTCCAGACGGGGAACTTGCTTGCTCCGGATTTGGAAACCAGATCGAGAACTCACTGGAAGAGCCGAAGAATTCTCTCTCTGCACTTCTGGATTCGGAGGGACAACCTCACAGGGCTGTTGTGAGGGTGAAATGGAGAGGATGAGAATCGTGAATGCCACCTTGAGCGCTTTCTAAGGTGTTGTTGTTTAGTCGTTTAGTCGTGTCCGCCTCTTCGTGACCCCCTGGACCAGAGCACGCCAGGCACTCCTGTCTTCCACTGCCTCCCGCAGTTTGGTCAAACTCATGCTGGTTGCTTCGAGGACACTGTCCCACCATCTCGTCCTCTGTCGTCCCCTTCTCCTTGCGCCCTCCATCTCTCCCAACATCTTACCCCACCCATCTGGCTGGGTTTCCCCAGCCACTCTGGGTGGCTTCCAACAGGATATTAAAAACACAACTGTCAGAGCTGCTACCAGATCCCAGCTCACATAGGACCACGCTAGCCAGCGTTCACTTTATAAGAGTCTTTATTGAGTTACAGGTTTCATTTCCGAACTGCAGCGTGCAGCTCTACGTCTTCTACGCTAGACCGACGAAGTCCCGTCTGACTCCCCGCCTCTTGCACACCAGCTTAATACCCTAGCCTTGCTCCACCTCCTACGTCTCTCTTTACGTCTCTGGGTCCCTCTGCCCCCCTGGGTCTCCTCCCTCCTTGACTCTTCCGAGGCTGAAGACCCCCCGGAGCCTTCTGCCTCCTTGCGGCGGGCTTTAGGACCTGGCTCCCTCTCCGGGCTGCTTACTGCGCCAGCTTCCGCTGCATTTGAACTTGGCGCACGCGCCCAACCTTCTACCTTCCTCTTGACCGTTTCCTCGCTCCCTGATGAGGGCGTGACCACTCCTGACTCATGCCCTCCCTCCTTCTGAAAGCCTCCGGAACCCGAAGCCTGTTCCCCTTTCTCCCCGCTGCTCTCAGCTGGGCACGTTGGTCCCGACTTCCAGCTGCTGCTCTCTGATTCCCCTCTGGCCCCTTCTTCCTGGGGTGTCCCCCTGTGTTCCCCCCTTGCTCTGACCACTGGGGCTCCTTTCTGGGAATCCTCTGACTCACTGGAAAGGCTCGGGGATCTCGGGTCGTCATCATCACTCATCCTTCCTTCATCTTCCTCCCCCTCGCTCTCTGTTTCCTCCCTTTCCTGCGTCTCTGCTCCTGAACCCCTGACAACAACAAAACGTCAAACATTGAAAGCTTCCCTCAGATGTCTTCTAAAAGTCAGAGAGTTGTTTATTTCCTTGATATCTGGTGGGAGGGCGTTCCACAGGGCGGGCGCCACCACCGAGAAGGCCCTCTGTCTGGTTCCCTGTAACCTCACTTCTCGCAGGGAGGGACCCGCCAGAAGGCCCTCGGGAGATGGACCCCGGTGTCCGGGGTGGAGACGCTCCTTCAGGTCTACTGGGCCATTTAGGGCTTTCAAGGTCAGCACCAACACTTTGAATTGTGCTCGGAGACGTCCTGGGAGCCAATGTAGGTCTTTCAAGACTGGTGTTATATGCAGATGTGGGTTTTTTCCTGAAAAATATTAAAAGTTTATCGACATAAACAAAAGCGGAATAGTATCAAAAAACACCCCCCCCCCCAAAAAAAAACAGATAGAGAGGAAGGGATTTTTTTATTTCCCCAATATTATTTTAAGAAAGGAACCCTGAGAAGATTCTCTGCAAAGAAACATGCCAAACCGCCGGTGGGTGCCATACAGCTTGCCCGGCCTGGCACCAAAATTTGTGGGTGCCCGGCTCCCTTCATGGGGAATTTTGTGGGTGCCCGGGCACCTATATGGAAATGCATTTCTCTCTCCTTTGGGGAACAAAGGAGAGTCGCTCGCAGGGCCGGATTTAGGTTTGATGAGGCCCTCAGCTCCTGAAGATAATGGGGCCCTTTATATGTCCAGCTGTCCTTTGTCCACAACAAATTGTCACTGTTTTTAGCATTGAATATACAGTGGTACCTCGGGTTAAATACTTAATTCATTCCGGAGGTCCGTTCTTAACCTGAAACTGTTCTTAACCTGGAGCACCACTTTAGCTAATGGGGCCTCCAGCTGCCACCGCGCCGCCAGAGCACGATTTCTGTTCTCATCCTGAAGCAAAGTTCTTAACCCGAGGTACTATTTCTGGGTACTATTTTCTGGGAGCGTATGTAACCTGAAACATATGTAACCCGAGGTACCACTGTATGGTATATGGCAATTATGATGGCCCTCATAGGTATCTCAAGCCATTTACACGTAACAAAATATGTCTTTTATCAAAGTAATTGTTGAAGACTGAAATACAATTAAGAAGAAGTAGATTAATAGTGAAATAATTATTAACCTCTAACTTAAAATGATTTTTGATTCCTAACAAACTTAATAATGCAAACACATTGGCATTTTGCAGTAACAAAAGTTCCTTTACAATATACAAAGACTCCTCATCTAGTCTCTGGAAACTTGCTGTAACCTGAAATAATAAGAGGTGCAAATATATGATGCAAACTACTAATAATTATAAATAGAATGTTGGCACCCTATATATAGAAATGAGCAAACCAGTGATATTTTAGGGAGCAGGCGGGGCCCATGACTTACATCAGAGGAGCCTACGAAACACAAAACACTGTTGCTGTTTTGTTTGTTTTTTATCTTATATTTTGGAAATATACATCCAGTTGTTTTCCCCCCTTTTTTGGGGGGCAAGAAAGTGGGGCCCTAAGGTAGAGCTTGCTGAGCTTATAGGCAAACCCGGCGCTGCCCGCAGCCGCCGCGGTGCGCGCAGGCGGAAGACGCGCCGGCGCGCCCTAAGCCTCGCGCGGACAGTCTGCGCGTAAAGACGCACGGCGGCGCGCCTCGGCCGGCAGGAGGTGCTGTTGTGATTCTGGAGAGAGAGAGAGAGAGAGAGAGAGAGAGAGAGAGAGAGAGACACGGAGGGGGGGGGTGCAGTTTGCAAAGCGCGCAAGGACACCCACAGCCCGCGCTCCTCCATAACAAGCCAGCCTCTCCTCGCGCATCCACCGTCGGCTCTGGACAATAAGCGGTTGGCGGAGGGGATGCTTTTCTGCTGCCGGCAGCCGCCTTCCTCCGCGGCCCCTGGGACGCGCAGATCTTGAAGGAGGAGAAGGAGGAAGAGAGGAGGAGGAGGAGGGAAAAAGAGAAAAGGAGAGCGAGATCAATCCAGCCCAGCAACCTCTCTCTGTCTCCTTCCCTCTCTCCTTTGCACCTTGCAAGGTTGCCAGGCTGTAGGAGCGGAGCGCGCCAGCCGCGGCACGGAAAATGGAGTAAGTCTTCCTTTTCCCATCACTTCCCCGAGCTCCTTTCTCCTTCCCTCCTTCCTTCTGCGTGCACCTTTCTCCTTAACCCCCCCCCCGCACCCCACCCCAGCTCCGCGTTTGCTGTTTTTCTCCCTGCTGCAAAGCCCATCTCGGCTAATGTTCGTCGGTGGTTTGGCGCACAGGCGGCGGTTGTGCGTTTGTTTGCGCGGACAGAGGGAGGGAAGGAAGGGGGAGACGTGGCTATATGGACACCCCCAAATCCGAGGGGGCTCCCGCACCCCAGATTTGCCCTCCCTCCACCCTACCCTGCGTGTTGGGGTGGGGAAAGCAGAGCTTGCCAGGGGTCTGCGAACACCAGTGGAAGAGATTTGGGGACGATTGGTGGGTTTTGCATTTTGGCATGTGGGCGAACCATTTCTCTCACTTCTTTTTTTTATTTTACCTGTTGTTTGTTTCCTGCGTGATTCTGCGTGGCAGCCTCCACCCATCTCCCCCCCCTTTTCCTCGCCCCCCTCCCCACTCGCCGTGACTCAGGCGGTTCCCAGAGGCTGCCTTCTCTCTCCATATCCTCCCCCCGGTTCCAATCCTGATTTTTTGGGTGGTTGTTGTTTTAAAAGGAAGGGCAGCCCCGGCGCGTTCAGAGAAGAGGAAGCGTCTTCCATTGGGCTTAGGCAGGGAGGAAGAGAGAGAAAGAGGGAGAGAGAGAGAGAGAGAGAGAGAGAGAGAGGAGGTCTGGCCCTGTCATTAGGCAGGCTGAGGAAAGATTCTCAGTCATCAGATGATGGAAGTACTGCAGGTGCTCAGAGCTGTCTCTCCGCCACGTGGGCCGGAGTCGCTTCCCTGAACCCAGCGAACCCACTGGGCCATCTCCTGTGTTGAAAATCTAGCGGCCGGCCCTGTTGGGAATCGGGCGGGGAATCTTTTCCTTTGCCTCGGGCGGCAAAATGGCTTGGGACGGCCATATGGAATATGTTACTAGGCCTGTGGAAAGACCCGACGTGTGTGTGTGTGTGTGTGTATTTATTGGGTCTGTCAAGCTCAAGACACTCTGCTCTGGCCGTCAGCTGCCCTCCAGGGCTCCTTTCATTATTATTATTTTCGTTTCGGAGATTTCCACCCCTCCTTTCAAACCACAGTTCTCTCTAGGCAGCTCCCCACGAACAGAGAGCAACGTCGAAACAGCAAACGTCTAAAATGTTGAAAGCAAACGTGAAACCATTTGTAGCAGCAAATATCAATACAGTGGTACCTCAGGTTACATACGCTTCAGGTTACAGACTCCGCTACCCCAGAAATAGTGCTTCAGGTTAAGAACTTTGCTTCAGGATGAGAACAGAAATCGGGCTCCGGAGGCAGCAGCAGGAGGCCCCATTAGCTAAAGTGGTGCTTCAGGTTAAGAACAGTTTCAGGTTAGGAACGGACTTCCGGAACGAATTACCGTATTTTTCGCTCTATAACACGCACCCGACCATAACACGCACGTAGTTTTTAGAGGAGGAAAATCCATAGGCATGCCACCCGTAGGCATTTCCTCCATAACACGCACAGACATTTCCCCTTACTTTCTAGGAGGAAAAAAAGTGAGTGTTATGGTGCAAAAAATACGGTAAGTACTTAACCTGAGGTACCACTGTGTCTAAAATGTTGGAAACGGACACAGAGGTACAGGTGAGACCAGCGGACCGCCACAGGCAGGATGGAATTGTAAAAAAAGAACAATTAAAAGCAAAGAGCATAATTCATTGGAAATGCAGCCCTAAAAACTGGCCCTGTGTCATTTTTTAAAGGGGTCTGAACTCAGAAATCTTACTCCCTGAGCCCTCAAAACATTCATTTCAACTTCTGCATGGTGCTGATCTGTGGATGGTTTTGTAGAAAAAACATAAAACAAACCGTTGGGGTTTCCAGACCAAATATCTCAACGGAGGAACCTTCTCGGAAGTCTCTTAGGGTGGCACAGGAACAGGACTTCGGATACTTGGGCCCGGCGAGGGAACGACAGAGCTGCCTCTGTGAATCTCTCGGCGAGACCTCTGTCAGTACCGGCAACCAGGCCTTTGCCAGGATATTCCCCCCACCGGGGTCTTTCCCGGCCCACCCGTCTGAAAGAGTGGCGCCCAGCGTCCTGGGATTCCCCCCTCACTTGAAACCTCGCCCGGCACAAATTTGGAAGGGGAGGCTGGCATGAATGGGAACACCTTGGCAGCTGGCTTCCCAGGAGTGCCAGCTTTGACCCACAACCGTGTGTGCCCGGGGTGTGTGTGGGGGTGCCATGTAGCGGGCACGGCTCTGGCAAGGCCGTATCTTACAGGAGGGCTAGCCGGGGAGGTCTTGAAGCCTCCAGGGGCTGCCACTGCCTGTGGGTGCCAAACTGGGTGAAATAAAGCCTCGTTTTCCCCCTGGTGGCACCAAAATTTTGTGGGTGCCTCGCTGCTCCGTGGGGAATTTCGCGGGGGCCCAGGGAGTCGGCACCTCTGTAAACTGCTTATCTGCACCCCTGCCTTCTCCTTTCTGAGAACAAAAAAATAATTTGTGCTTTCCCCAGCAGCCTCCGTGAGGATTTGCTGGCGCCAGGCAGAATCTCCCGGGAGATCTAGCCCAGAGAGTTGTCTTGACATCAGCATGCGCCAGAGAGCAAGCGAGAGAGAGAAGGATTACTTTTCCACAGCAAAGGATTCGCTCCCAGCTCCAGGCCGGCGGCGGCTGTGGGGGTCCGGGGCTTTCGGCAACGTGTGTGCCCACCCCGAATGTTTGTGGACGTTCCGTGACGTAGTGGGAGCACATCCCCTGTTCCTCGGAGTCTGCTTTTAAATTCCAAATCCCTCCTGTTCTGGAGAGATAGAAAAGAAAGGAAGAGTTTGCATCACATTTGATACACTCCCATGGGAGAAAGAACCAGAAAGCCTTTTTAAAAAATAAAACAGGCCATAGGGTTTCTAATAAGGTTCCAGTTTTTAGGGTAAATCTTCCAAGGAGTTTTTTTTCCTGCAGGGGAGCAATTTAGGAACCCCCCCCCCGCTAATTTCCCGCAATTCGGTTTAGATCCCTGGTTTGTTTCTCGTAAGCGCCTTGCAAGATATCTTCCAAATTGTCTTGGCTTTTGACCCTGCCTATATTTCCACGTTTGTCCTGCTGTACCTAGAGGTTGCTTCTAGCGTGCCGTCACAATCACGGGAGTTTGGTAGAGTTGCATGTGCCAAAACAGGCACAGGTCTCTGCCCCCGGCAGCTTACAGTCAAGATTTTTGCGCGAAGGAATGCGTTCAGCGAACCGAATGTTTGCATTAGGCAAAATTGCATAAGGAAATGGGTCTGTTTAGTACAAATAAGGTCCCATCTTCACTATGCATTCAAAGCAGCAACATAACAAAGTCCTGCTGGCCACATGACCCGGAAGTTGTACGCCGGCTCCCTCGGCCAATAAAGCGAGATGAGCGCCGCAGCCCCAGAGTCGGCCATGACTGGACCTAATGGTCAGGGGTCCCTTACCTTTTACCAAATGGCAAATAAATGCCACCGAGAGTTCGCCGGGGCGAATTTCTCCCAGCGGACGCTCCTTGGGGGTTGCGATTCGGCTGAACGTTCCCAGTTCCAATGTGTGCATCTTCACACACACACTTTTCCCCTGGTCTGTGCATTTATTTTGGGCACGTGACTTGACTGCAAAATTCGGAGTTCGAAAAGTACAACTGGGTGGATTCGCTTTAAAAGGTGGCTCAAATCTGAATTCCACTGCCTGCCCCAATCCCTAGTCCTGTGTGACAGCCTTGCAAGTCTTAACCACTGGGCCTGCTGGTTCCTCAGGGGCCGGACTCTCCTGCAATTGTATGCGAGGGACCCCATGCGGTCATCCAGCCCAACCCCACGCAACGCAGGCATCACAGCTAAAGGGGGTTGTTTTCTGAGCATCGCACAACAGCAAAGTTTATCCCGTTGCTTCCCTGTGCATGTTTGTTTAAATCTTTTATTAAAATTTTATACCATCTGATTCGTGTTTTAGAAACAGCTTCGACTTCATCGCCCCCTTCCAGACCCCAAACGCTCAACCCAAATGCAAACGGGCCGGCGGATTTTCACGTGGCCTGGTAACTTGGCCCAGAATTATTTTGCAAAAAGCCGCCTTGCAGAATCACGCATTTGTTTTGTTTTTGCTGCCACCGGGAATCAGGTGGCTTTAAAAGCAGATTAGACAAATTCGCGGAGGAGAAGCAAGGAGGTTTCGGCCGCAGTTAGACGTTTTCGCAAAATAGAGCCTCCAGGTTCAGGCACAGTCTATCTCACCTGGCAAAAGCAGCCTGTCTCTGAATGCTGGTGGCTGGAGATGCGAAGCAGGGATCCCAAATGCAGAGAATTGCATTTTCATACCTTCTTAGGCTTCCTTCCCCTGCGGTCGGGTCGTTTCTTGAGCTTTTCACGGACCTGCCTATTATAGGGTCCTTTTTTGTGTGTGACAAATTTGTTGAGCCCTTCCCTTCCCCAATATCTCCCCCCACCAAAAAAAACCCCCACAAACTTTTTGAGCTATTTCTAAGAACCTTTGGGGTGGAAATCAACACTTCCGACACCGGGTCACCTGAGTTTTCCCCAGTACATTTCTGAGATTTTCAGGAATTCCGCCTGGGCGCTATTTCGGACGCCCCTGGTGGCAGAACTAAATGGAGCCCCCATTTGCAGGAGCAGTCTACCTCAGAATGCAACCCGCTGTCTGGAGTGCTGTGGGAAACAGGCTACACCAAAGCTAAAATTTGCTTTCCCCCACAATCATGGAGAAAATAGCTGCAGCTCAGTTCCCTCTGCTGTGAACTGCGGACTCTATTTATTTGTTAATTGGTGCGTTCGCTATTTACCGTAATTTTTGCTCTATAAGACGCACCAGACCACAAGACGCACCTAGTTTTTGGAGGAGGAAAACAAGAAAAAAAATATTCTGAATCCCAGAAGCCAGAACAGCAAGAGGGAGCGCTGCGCAGCGAAAGCAGCAATCCCTCTTGCTGTTCTGGCTTCTGGGATAGCTGCGCAGCCTGCATTCGCTCCATAAGACACACATGCATTTCCCCTTACTTTTTGGGAGGGGAAAAGCGAGTCTTATAGAGCAAAAAATACGGTACTTTGAAACCAAAAAGGTTGCTTGGGATGGCGGTGCCCGCAAGTCTGTACGTGTGTCTTGGGGCAGGAATGTCCATAGTCACTCCGATTTCTTTTCCGGGAGAGAAGGGACAACTTGATTTGATATTTATTTAAGGGGCTGTTTGATTGCTACACTTGTCAATGCACGTTGTTGAAGTTCCTGTGCAAAAGAAAGGTGGAGAAGGTCTTACGGAGAGGGGCCGGGTTTATTTTTGACGGCGGGGAAGGCCATACGGAGCGAAGGAGAGCATTTTGATTTGCATCCGAAGGCGAAACTTCTCAACCCGCACTTTCCCCAAGCAATATGCGCAGCAGATCGCAGCCGTGTCCTGTGAAATTTTCAGCGCTCCAAATTTTGCAATTTGGAGATGCGGGTGGCGCTGTGGGTTAAACCACACAGCCTAGGGCTTGCCGATCAGAAGGTCGGCGGTTTGAATCCCTGTGACGGGGTGAGCTCCCGTTGCTCACTCCCTGCTCCTGCCAACCTAGCAGTTCGAAAGCACAACAGCACAAGTAGATAAATAGGTCCCGCTCCGGCAGGAAGGTTAACGGCGTTTCCGTGCGCTGCTCTGGTTCGCCAGAAGCGGCTTAGTCATGCTGGGCACATGACCCGGAAGCTGTATGCTGGCTCCCTTGGCCAATAAAGCGAGATGAGTGCGCAACCCCAGAGTCGGCCACGACTGGACCTAATGGTCAGGGGTCCCTTTACCTTTACCTAAATTTTGCAATGTGGTTTTCCTTCTGGATGAGTAGTGCAGGGAAAGAAATAGAAAACACGTAAAACTGGGCTAAACCGTGTATTAAAATGCGTGGTTGTCGAAAAGAAGGCGCAAGGATTGTATTGTATTGCGGGAACCTGTATTTTAAGGAAAACTGGATCCTAAAATGGGTGCATTAGAATAAAATCACATGAAACCGCTGGTGAATTTTCACGAGGACTTTTAAAAGAAAAAATTGCAAACCGATGGAGAAATGAAGACCGGATACATGAGAAACTGAGGTCACATTTACAGAGCGATGATGCTTCGAACCGTCATGGCTTCTCCCCAAAGAATTCTGGGAACTGTAGTTTGAGACAGCCAGTTGTTTGGAGACTCCCTTTGTCCCCTCCCGGAACTACAGTTCCCAGAGTTCTCTGCTGCAAAGAGGAAATGACTGTTGAAACACTGTGGGAATTGTAGCTCAGGGATGGGAATAAAAGAGTTCTACTAAGACCCAGAAAACTCTTAGAAAACTACAACTCCCAGAATCCCTTAAGGGAGGGCTGCATTATGATTTTACCCCAAAGCTGTTGAGCTTTTACTAGGATTTGACCCCAGAAAATAAACTGCAATTTGGCCCCCAAAACGGACTTTGTACATGCCTGCCTTAAGGGAAGAAGCCGTGGCGTTTCTGAGTGGCGTCACCGTGCTTTAACGTGGCCTGGGAGGAGCAGAAATTGCAGTTTTGGCTGTCCCTAGTGGGGAAGAGGCGCTCCGTGGCGAAATCCAGCAACAATGCGTGATTCGAATCCAGAACCTTTCCTTCTCTTGTGCACAATGAGGCGGAACTAAATGGGCTTCGCTTGCCCATTGTCCACGGGGCTCTGAATGGCTGAAAATGAGGCCGGATAGCCAGCCAGCCCCTCTGCCTCTCGAAACATTCCCTTCACAGCTGAGATAGTTGCTGAACCAGCAGATTTCTCTAAGCAAGGTCAGCTCGGGTTATGCTGAGTCTGTAGGAGCTTTTCCCAGTCTTCCGAACTCCCGCCCAGCCACGACTCCCCTCTGCAATGCAAAGCAGCCCCTCCTCTCCGTTTTGTTTCGCACCCAGGTCCCAAACGGTCCTTCCTTCCGCCGGGAGGGTCTGAGAGCTGCCCCCTGTTTGGTCCTCCAACAGCCCAGGCAGAGAGGAAACTATAGGCGCCCACAAGCCTGGGCGCCTCTGCCCAGGTGTCAGCCCCAATACAGTGGTCCCTTGGTTCTCAAACTTAATCCGTTCCGGAAGTTCCGTTCCGAAACCAAAGCGTTCCAAAACCAAGGCACGCTTTCCCATGGAAAGCAATGCAAAACGGATCAATCCGTTCCAGACTTTTAAAAACAGCAATTTAACGTGAATTTGACTCTCTAATGAGACCGTTGATCTATAAAACGAAAGCAATAAACGATGTACCGCAGTCGCACAATCAATCCATCCATCAGTAGCTGAACTGGGTTCCATGCAGTCGTAAAAACGAAACGGAAAAGCTGCAAAAATGCAAAATAAATAGCAAAAATGGACAGACCTTGCTGTGACACTTAAATCGGAAGCGCAACACTCAAAATAGAGCACGTTCAGCTTCCGAAAAAAGTTCGCAAACCGGAACGCTTACTTCTGGATTTGCAGTGTTTGGGTTCCAAGTTGTTTGAGAACCAAGACATTTGGGAACCATGGCCTTGCAAAATACTTTGCAAAAGAAAACCCCTGCGCTTCAGTAATGGGTTTCTGAAAATCCCAGATGGAAAAACGAAAGGAAATCCTGTGTAACAAGGTGTTTGGGTTAGCAGGAGGCTACAGACTCCCCAGGGGAGTGGCTACAGACTCATGGGCGTGGCTACATACTCCCCAGGGGAGTGGCTACAGGTCCATGGGCGTGGCTACATACTCACCAGGGGAGTGGCTACAGACTCATGGGCGTGGCTACAGACTCCCCAGGGGAGTGGCTACAGACTCATGGGCGTGGCTACAGACTCCCCAGAGGAGTGGCTACAGGCCCATGGGCGTGGCTACAGACTCCCCAGGGGAGTGGCTACAGGCCCATGGGCGTGGCTACAGACTCCCCAGGGGAGTGGATACAGACTCCCCAGGGGAGTGGCTACAGACTCCCCAGGGGAGTGGCCACAGACTCATGGGCGTGGCCACAGACTTCTCAGGGGGTAACTATAGATTCCCAGGGGCGTGGCTACAGTCTCATGGGCGTGGCTACACTCCTCAGGGGCGTGGCTACAGACTCCCCTTGAAGGTGTGCAGCTATGGACCGTTCATGCATACAGACTGCTCTTGGGGTGCGACTGCGAATCCTGCATGGGGACGGCCACAGCCACCCTAATATTTATTGGGTCCACGGCCGGAAGCCCCCTTGCGACCCACAGCCCTGATTCAGCGGCGTCTCCAACCGAGCCGCATTTTGCCCCCCTTCCCAACCTGGCGGTTCGCTTTCCACCAAGCTAAAGGGGAGATGAGAGATTGCAGGCGGCCTTCGAATCGCGGCAGATGCATTAGGAGGACGGCAGCAGAGAGAGATGCTTTGCTGGTGGAACCCGGGGAAAATGGAGGCCATGAATATTTGATGGAAGAGGCTGTTTGGAGGAGGGGAAAGCGGAAAAGGAGCTGAATCCCCCCCCCTTAATTATTATTTCCAGGCAAGCCTGATGGAGGCATTTGAGTCGCGTTGCTTCTTTCCCACCACACTGAGCGAATTTATGAATGAAAGCCGCTGTTTCTGCTGCAGCCGAGGGCAGACATCATTGCTTCTGCCTCTGTTTCCCCACCACCACCAACCCCCCCCCACAACCAGCCGCAGAGGGCAATTCCTCAAGTTCTGAGCCTGCATGGCTTACTCGGGAGTAAGCTGGGGACCTGCCCCCGAGTAAGCACGCTTATAGGGTTGGGTGATGTTAATTCTCCGTCGCAAGATCACATCAGGATGATTTTTTGGGTGGGGAAGTTGCTAGCCTGAAGTCATAACCATGTTGAAGGAAAGGAGGAGGAGTGCCTAGCCTCTGCAGGGATATTTTCCTTACCCTCTGGCTCCCTGGAAATCTCATGATCGCATCACAGCACAGAAGGTCCATCAGTTCTGGGTCGAGGTGGGCGATGCCTCGGGAATTAAAAAAAGGCGCACAGCTACATCCGTGCAGAGCCTACATTTTGAGTTTAAAAGTCTCTCCAGCTGGACCAATATCTATCAGTGGCACAGCAAGGCAGGCATAGTGGTATGGGAGACAGGGATAAGGTAAAGGGACCCCAGACCATTAGGTCCAGTGGTGACCGACTCTGGGGTTGCGGCGCTCATCTCGCTTTACTGGCCGAGGGAGCCGGCGTCCAGCTTCCAGGTCACGTGGCCAGCAGGACTAAGCCGCTTCTGGCGAAGCAGAGCAGCGCACGGAAACAACGTTTATCTTCCCGCCGGAGTGGTACCTATTGATCTACTTGCACTTTGACGTGCTTTCGAACTGCTAGGTGGGCAGGAGCAGGGACCGAGCAACGGGAACTCACCTCGTCATTGCGGGGATTCGAACCCCCGACCTTCTGATTGGCAAGTCCTAGGCTCTGTGGTTTAACCCACAGCGCCACCTGTGTCCCAAGAGACAGGGATAGGTGGAGCCTAATACAGTGGTACCTTAGTCCTGAAACGCGTTGGTACTCAAACAACTTGGAACCCAAACACTGCAAACCTGGAAGGAGGTGTTCTGGTTTGCGAACTTTTTTTGGAAGCTGAACATGCTCTGTTTTGAATGTTACACTTCCGATTTGAGTGTTACGCTTTGGTCTGTCTGTTTTTTTGCTATTTATTTTGCGTTTTTGTTTTTGTGGCTCTTTTCGCTTCGTTTTTGTGACTGGGTTTTGCATGACTTTCTATGGGAAGTGCGCCTCGGTTTTGGAACGCTTTGGTTTTGGAACGGAATTGCAGATCCCTCTATGCAGAGGGTCTGAGCGAACAAGAACAACTAACGTGAAGGAGGTCTGCAGATTTGGGAGAGGAAAATTGTTTAGGTGCTTGCCCTGGTGGTCTCAGGCCAAGGGAATTATGGAGCAATCCAGCAATGACCACATTGCAAAATTTAGAGAACTGCGGAATTTCAAACTAGGGATGGGTTTCCGTTCTCATATCCCCACCCTGCCCTGAACCATTAGATCGGTTTTCCTTTAAATGTGGACTGGTTCCAGATTGTGCCCCACACCCCTAACTGGGGGAGGGGGAATTTCAGGAGACTGGAGAAGGGGGGGGACAATGTTTTTAGGGGAGAAACGTTGGAGGGAATGGAATAAGATGTCCCTATTTTCAGGGGAGAAATGTTGGAGGGGATGGAAAAGTCAGTTAGTTGTTTATTTCCTTGACATCTGAAGGGAGGGTGCCACCACCGAGAAGGCCCTGTGCCTGGTTCCCTGTAGCCTCACTTCTCGCAGGGAGGGAACCCCCAGAAGGCCCTCGGGAGAGGGACCCCGGTGTATGGGGCGTCTACTGGGTCTACTGGGCCATTTAAGGCTTTCAAGATCAGCTGAACCTCCGTATCTGACTTTCAGAAGACATCTGAAGGCAGCCCTGTTTAGGGAAGCTTTTTAATGTTTGATGTTTTATCGCGTTTTTAATATTCTGTTGGGAGCCGCCCAGAGCGGCTGGGAAAACGCAGCCAGGTGGGCGGGGTATAAATAAGAAATTATTATGACGATGATGCTTTATTCGGCTCTGTGCAAAACTCGCACCCAGGACTTCTGAAAATAAACTGGTTTATTGGGCAAACTGGGACCAGCTCCCCTTGGCATAAGGCTTGTGCCAGATGATCTGTTGTGCAAGGGTGAGGGGGCAGAGGGGGCCATCGTTTTAAAAACGCATCGTTTGGCGATGATATAATGAGAAACTGGCCAGGGCAGGCGGGCAAACAAACATTATTGTTCCGCGTTAGGGGTGTGGAGAGAGACAAAAGGTCGCTAGACCTTTCCCTACGATCCTGGAATAAAAAGGAAAAACGCCCCACATCAGCAAGTAGGGGGAAAATATTTTGCTCGTCAGCTGAGTGGAATTGTCTGAGAGAGAGAGAGAGATCAACAAAGATCAGGACATCACATCTGCAATTTCTTTACAAAGCTCCGAGCCCCACGAGGTTGTGGGGTGTTGGCAAATTTGTAAGCAGAATACAGACCCTGCGAGGGTCCCTGTTTTCCAGGGACAGTCGCAGACTAACAGAAGCCGTAACAGCATGTCCTACTTTTCCTTAGGACGTCCCTCTTTTCAGGGGAGAAACGTTGGAGGGGATGGAATAGGACGTCCCTCTTTTCAGGGGAGAAATGTTGGAGGGGATGGAATAGGACGTCCCTCTTTTCAGGGGAGAAACATTGGAGGGGATGGAAAAGGACGTCCCTATTTTCATCAGAGAAACGTTGGAGGGGATGGAATAGGACGTCCCTCTTTTCAGGGGAGAAACGTTGGAGGGGATGGAATAGGACGTCCCTCTTTTCAGGGGAGAAACGTTGGAGGGGATGTAAGGCTCTCTGCCTGGTTCCCTGTAACCTTGCTTCTTGCAGGGAGAGAACCACCAGAAGGCCCTTGGGAGCTGAACCCCGGTTTCCGGGCTGGACGATGGGGGTGGAGACAGGGATTACTGACTGGCCAAAGTCGCGGGTGAATTCTGGTTCCCCTATAGAACCCCTTTGGTCCAGCGCTCTCCCCAACTGCCCTGTGTCCTGAATTCAAGTCTCACATCCCTTTCCCAGATGCATTTAGAAACCAGCTGCCTCCTCGTCTCCTCTCCCGAGCGATTCGTCTGTTCCATCTCTGGCTGGGAAGCAAATCACACCAGGCTTGAGACGTGCGTACGAAAACACACACACACACACACAAGCAAAACACTTATCCTGTTAGTCACACTTGGCACCTCCAGCCCTTGTTCCTGCATGAGCGACGCAGAACAAAATTGCCAATGGTTTCTCTCTTTTTTAAAACAACAACCACAACCCCCCCCCACACAGCAAGCCAGCCTTTCTCCATCAATGTTTCCCTCCCCCCCCCCACGCCCAGGAAATATATATATATATCTGCAATTGTTTTTCCGCTGAACCTTGGCTGGGTGAGATCATAGGGCGGGTTGTGGCTGCAAAGATTAGGCTCCTCTGGAAATCATCACCCAGGGAGATCCACATCTCTGCTCCCTTTCACAGCAGGTGGTTCGCCACCCCCACCCCAAATAAAAGCTGGAGGGGTAGATAAATTTTGGGTTCGAGGCTCTGCACAGATGGAGGGAGAGAAGGGTTGTTTTGTTTGGGGCAGGGCTCAGCGCATGGCAAAGAAGCCGGTGGAAAACGAGACGGAATAGAGGATTTCCGGAAGATATCTGCTGCTGGGGGGGGGGGGGTTCTGGGGTAGGTGGGAGAATGGTCACCCCCTGTCCAGCTGCAAAGGGAAGGGCGGTTTTGCCCCCAGGGCAGGGAGAGATGGGCAAATGAGATATTTGTACCCGGGGGTGACGGAGGAGACCTTTGTTCCCGGAGAGAAATGGGGAAGAGACACCTTTGTCCCGGGGAGAGATGGGCGAGACCTTTTATAATAATAATAATAATAATAATAATAATAATAATAATAATAATAATAAATAAATAAATAAATAAATAAATAAATAAATTTATTTATTATTTATACCCCGCCCATCTGGCTGAGTTTCCCCAGCCACTCTGGGCGGCTCCCAATCAAGTGTTAAAAACAATACAGCATTAAATATTAAAAACTTCCCTAAACAGGGCTGCCTTCAGATGTCTTCTAAAAGTCAGATAGCCGCTTATTTCCTTCACATCTGAAGGGAGCGTGTTCCACAGGGCGGGCACCACCACCGAGAAGGCCCTCTGCCTGGTCCACTGCAACCTCAGTTCTCGCAGGGAGGGAACCGCCAGAAGGCCCTCGGAGCTGGACCTCAGGGTCTGGGCTGGATGATGGGAGTGGAGACGCTCCTTCAGGGATACTGGGCCGTTTAGGGCTTTGAAGGTCATCACCAACACTTTGAATTGAGCTCGGAAACGTCCTGGGAGCCAATGCAGATCTCTCAGGACCGGTGTTATGTGGTCTCAGTGGCCGCTCCCAGTCCCCAGTCTAGCTGCTGCATTCTGGATTAGTTGTAGTTTCCGGGTCACCTTTTAGAAGACATATCAAGGCAGCCCTGTTTAGGGAAGCTTTTAATGTTTAATAGACTATTGTATTTTAATATTCTGTTGGAAGCCGCCCAGAATGGCTGGGAAAAAATAAATTATTATTATTATTATTATTATTATTATTATTATTATTATTATTATTTGCGTCCAGGGAGAAAGGGGCAACAGAGTCCTTTGTCTCCCCCGGGGATAGCCAGCGGGAGTCCTGGGCTGTGTTGCGAACAAGGCTTTGGGGACTGAATTTGCCCTTACAAGTGGTCTTAACCCTGACCATTAGGTCCAGTCGTGGCCAACTCTGGGGTTGTGGTGCTCATCTCGCTTTACTGGCCGAGGGAGCCGGCATACAGCTTCCGGGCCATGTGGCCAGCAGGACTAAGCCGCTTCTGGCGAACCAGAGCAGCGCACGGAAACGCCGTTTACCTTCCCGCTGGAGCGGTACCTATTGATCTACTTGCACTGGTGTGCTTTTGAACTGCTAGGTTGGCAGGAGCAGGGACTGAGCAATGGGAGCTCACCCCATCACGGGGATTTGAACCGCCGACCTTCTGATCGGCAAGCCCTAGGCTCTGTGGTTAAACCTACAGCACCACCCGCAAGTGGTCTTAATGATCATTTATTCCTCACCTTGAGAGGCAGTGCAGTATAGTGGTTGGAGCACCCTCCCAGGACCCTAGGGCAGCAGAGAGAGCTGCCGGGAAGTGTGTGCGAGAGACGCCGCTTCTTCCAGACGCCGCTCCCTCCTCTGGGTATATTTATTTGTGAGATAAGTCTCATCTGAAGGCCACCTCCTTTCGCTCCCCCAGAGCATCTTTCGTTGCCGGGCTAATCTCTGTTGCCACGGCAACGACATCCTCAGCACCCTCCTCCCCGCTCCCTGAGCATTATAAATTACGGCTAAGTGGCTTCCTTGGCGGAGAGGGAGAAGGGGCTGGATGGCTTCTGCCCCGGTGGGGGTGGGAAGATGAGAGAGAGAGAGAGCGCATTTTGACATGTCCAAATCTCGGCCTTGTCAGGAGTTTTCCGTTCCCTCTGGAAATCAACTGCGGGAAGAAGATCTGAAAGGGATGGGTGTATTTTTCATCTCAGCAGCGGCATCTGGTGGCCGTGTGGCCTACATCACTCGGCACGTCAGAATTTGAACCCAGGACCAAAGTGGAAGAAGCAAAAATCGCCAGTGTCGAAGCGACGTCAACTTCATCGGACCGGTCATGTTGTGTGGATACCCGCTGACGCAACTCCTCTATTCCCAACTTAAAAATGGAAAGCATATTGCTGGCGGTCAACAAAAGAGGTTCAAAGACTCTCTCAAGGCAAATCTTTAAAAATGTAGTATAAACACCAACAACTGGGAAACACTGGCCTGCAAGCGCTCCAGTTGGAGAACAGCCTTGACCAAAGGTGTCGTGGGCTTTGAAGATGCTTGAACTCAGGACGCAAGGGAGAAACGTGCTAAGAGGAAGGCGCACTTGGCAAACCCTCACCAGGATCAACTCCCACGTGGAAACCTATGTCCCCACTGTGGAAGGACGTGGGGATCCAGAATTGGCCTTCACTGTCGCTTACGGACTCACGGTTAAGACCGTGTTTATGGAAGACAATCTTACATGTTTGATGCATTATGGTATTTTAATATTTTGTTGGAAGCCTCCCAGAGTGGCTGGGGAAGCCCAGTCAGATGGGCGGGGTATAAATAAATTATTATTATTATTATTATTATTTATTACTCGGCTACAAGGGATCGCCAAAGATAGCAGGCAAGAATTCGGCCCGCACAACGCCACCGGCTAAAGGAAGGAACTACACAAGTTGAACAAACGAATTTTGATAGGGACAAATGTAAGGTTCTGCAGTAAGGCAGCAAGAACCAGATGCACAAATATAGGATGCGGGACCCCGGGCTTATTAGCAGGACATGCAAAAAGGATCTGGGCATCTTGGTGGACTACAAGCTGAGCCAAGTCTGTGATGCACCAGCAAAAAAAGCAAACGCTATTCAAGGCTGCATCCACAGAAGTCTAGTGTCCAGATCAAGGGAAGTTATGTTGTTGTTGAGTAGTTTAGTCATGTCCGCCTCTTCGTGACCCCCTGGACCAGAGCACGCCAGGCCCTCCTGTCTTCCACTGCCTCCGCACTTTGGTCAAACTCATGCTGGTAGCTTCGAGAACACTGTCCCACCATCTCATCCTCCGTCGTCCCCTTCTCCTTGTGCCCTCCATCTTTCCCAACATCAGGGTCTTTTCCAGGGAGTCTTCTCTTCTCATGAGGTGGCCAAAGTCTTGGAGCCTCAGCTTCAGGATCTGTCCTTCCAGTGAGCACTCAGGGCTGATTTCTTTCCGAATGGAGAGGTTGGATCTTCTTGCAGTCCATGGGACTCTCAAGAGTCTCCTCCAGCACCAGAATTCAAAAGCATCCATTCTTCGGCGATCAGCCTTCTTGATGGTCCAGCTCTCACTTCCATACATCACTGCTGGGAAAACCAGAGCTTGAACTATACGGACCTTTGTTGGCAAGGTGATGTCTCTGCTTTTTAAGATGCTGTCTATTCTGCCTTGGTCAGGCCACAACCGGAATCCTGTGTCCGGTTCTGGGCAGCACAATTTAAGATGGATGTTGAGAAGCTGGAAGGTGAGCAGAGGAGGGAGACCGAGGTGAACTCAGCAAACTTTTCTATCTGGTGTGTGTGTGTGTGTGTGTCTGTGCAAAAATATAATCCCTTTTTCTCTCTAGCAATCTCCCTATCCAGTTAATTAACATCTTACTAATGATGTAAGCGGCTGTCTCCCAGGGGTGTTTGTGTGTGTGTGTGCTTTTTCGGCTAAAAAGACGGCATCTCTTGAACTGGGAAAAGTTTTTTCCCGCCTTCATTTTAAGGGTGCAGGAGGAGGTTATTTTTTCGACCTTCCTGGCGCAGAAGGCTTTCGCCGCTGCTCGAACACAGGACAACGTAGGAAGCGGCGAACAACACACGGAGGAGGAAGTATCTGCATTTAGCTACAAAAATGTGGGGAATAGGGACGAGGGAGGGAAGGGGGGGGTCGGATGCGGGAAGGAAGTGGTCGTTTGATGTCCGCCTGCTGTGTCCGGTTCATTGTATTTGAGCCCGCACAACAGAAATGCAAACCCCTCCCCGAGTCTTCCTTGGCCCCCACCCAGGATGGTGGGGCTTTGTGCGGTGGAGAAAAGAAAAAAAAAACAGCTTTATTTCAGTAATAAAAACATGAGAGTCTGCTAGATTGGAGCAACAGCCAGTGCCGGATTTACGTATAAGCTAAAGAAGCTATAGCTTAGGGCCACACTCTCTTGGGGCCCCCCAAAAAAATTTAAAGGGTGGGGGACTGGATGTACATTTGAAAAATACAAGATAAAAAACAAATAAAATAAGACCTACATCCAGCAACAGTGTTTTGTGTTGTGTAGGCTCCTCTGGTATAAGTCATGGGCCCCGCCTGCTCCCTAAAATATCCCTGCTTTGCTCCTTTCTCTATATAGGGTGCCGACATCCTGCTCTTTATAATTATTAGTAGTTTGCATCATATATTTGCACAGCTTGTTGATAAAACCCATATCATCTGATAAAACCCCTATTTTGTAATGTGCAAATGGCTTGAGATACCTATGAGGTCCATAAATGACCATATAGCACATATTCAACACAAAAAACAGCGACAGTTTGTTGTGGACAGCTGGACATATAAAGGGCCCCGTTACCTTCAGGGGCTGAGGGCCGCATCAAATCTAAATCTGGCCCTGCCCTGCAAAACAGGGGCACTTGGAGGGTCTGTCTACTGCGTGTAGGAGGAATAAAGCAGAGAAATGGGTCACCATAGCAAGTACCGTATTTTTTGCTCTATCAGACTCACTTTTCCCCTCCTAAAAAGTAAGGGGAAATGTGTGTGCGTCTTATGGAGCGAATGCAGGCTGCGCAGCTATCCCAGAAGCCAGAACAGCAAGAGGGATCGCTGCTTTCGCTGCACAGCGATCCCTCTTGCTGTTCTGGCTTCTGAGATTCAGAATATTTTTTTTCTTGTTTTCCTCCTCCAAAAACTAGGTGCGTCTTGTGGTCTGGTGCGTCTTATAGAGCAAAAAATACGGTAAATTTGGGCTTGCCGGTTGCCCCGTGAAACAACACGCCGGGAACCGCAACCTTGCATCAAAGCGGTTCCGGCTTCCTTTCCCAGCAGACCAAGAGCTTGGCGTTCCATAAAAGTGTTAAAAAGAGGCATTTTAAAGGCTTCTCAGGTATATGTGGCACGGTGCTGCAATGATTGTCAGGTGTGTGCATGCGTTTGTGTGTCGACCAGCTCGAAAGCAAATCGAAAGCCACTTCCGGTCAGTTGCTATTTTGGGATGGGATTTAACCACAAATTGGCATATTCCGGTTTCCAGCTAGAAACAGGTGTTTTTGCAGGAAGGAAAGTGACGGGGAGGGAGGGGCGAAGGACCGAGAGCTGCGGCACGGCAAAACCTTCTCGCAAACCCATCGGAACGGAAGCGCGAGAAAGAGGCGGCATTGGCCGGACCTCCCTGCAAATTTCACAGGGCGAATCCTTGATAAACGTGCTGCTTGGGAGTGGCCAAACCAGTATTTAAAAAAATTGAAAATCCGGGCGTAAAATTGAAATTATTTTGCCACCTGTTGCAAAGCAGGTTTATTGTCAAAATGTACAGATTTTCAGCCATTTGCAAGGAACAAATCGAACAAGCGGTTCCCCCAGATTCGGCTGGGAAACGCAGCTTTGCAAACAGCTTGGTTTTACATCGTTCCCTTATCCGTGTTGCACACAATCCCTTCTCTTGCTCGTTTTCTCTCTCTACAACAACCCAGCGAGGCGGAGAGGCAGGCATTGGCTCAAGGTGGTCGATTTTGATGTTTATAGGGCATCTATGTGTCCCTTGTGGTGCTGTGGGTTAAACCACAGAGCCTAGGGCTTGCCGATCAGAAGGTCGGCGGTTCGAATCCCCGCAGTGACGGAGTGATCTCCCGTTGCTCAGTCCCTGCTCCTGACAACCTAGCAGTTCGAAAGCACGTCAAAGTGCAAGTAGATAAATAGGTACCACTCCAGCGGGAAGGTAAACAGCGTTTCCGTGCGCTGCTCTGGTTCGCCAGAAGCGGCTTAGTCCTGCTGGCCACATGACCCGGAAGCTGTACGCTGGCTCCCTCAGCCAGTAAAGCGAGATGAGCGCCGCAACCCCAGAGTCGGCCACGACTGGACCTAATGGTCAGGGGTCCCTTTACCCTTTACCTTTATGTGTCCCTTGAAGTCTGAGTTCCTGCGTCTTCTTAAGTCTTTCTCTTGTCTTTCTCTCCAGGATCATCGACACGAGTACAATTCAGCAGGAGAGACTGCAGGCCATAGCGGTGAGTCCTTGATTTTGCATCCTAATAAAAGATCACCGTCATAATAATTTCTTATTTATACCCCGCCATATGGCTGGGTTTCCCCAGCCACTCTGGGCGGCTCCCAACAGAATATTAAAAACACAATAAAATATCAAACATTAAAAAGCTTCTCCAAAAAGGGCTGCCTTCAGATGTCTTCTAAAAGTCAGATACTGAGGTCCAGCTGACCTTGAAAGCCTTAAATGGCCCAGTAGACCTGAAGGAGCATCTCCACCCCGGACACCGGGGTCCCTCTCCCGAGGGCCTTCTGGTGGTTCCCTCCCTGCAAGAAGCCAAGTTACAGGGAACCAGGCAGAGGGCCTTGTCGGTGGTGGCACCCTCCCTTCAGATGTCAAGGAAATAAACAACTATCTGACTTTTAGAAGACATCTGAGGGCAGCCCTGTTTGGGGAAGCTTTTAATGTTTAACAGACTATTATATTTTAATATTTTGTTGGAAGCCGCCCAGAGTGGCTGGGGAAACCCAGACAGATGGGCGGGGTATAAATAATAAATTATTATTATTAAATCATTATAGTTGTTTATTTCCTTGACATCTGGTGGGAGGGCGTTCCACAGGGAGGGTGCCACCACCAAGAAGGCCCTCAGCCTGGTTCCCTGTAGCCTCACTTCTCGCAGGGAGGGAACCGCCAGAAGGCTCCAACCATCTTGCTGTCCGCTGAACAACCTGGCCGCTGAATTCTGCACCGTCTGAAGTTTCCGAACCGTCTTCAGAGGCAGCCCTACGTAGAATGCATTGCATTAATTTAACCGGGAGGTTACTAGAGCATAGACGACGGGAGTTAGGCTATCCCTGTCCAGATAGGGAAATTTGTACAAAACTGCTGGCAAATTTTTGTAAGGACTTTTTATTTTTTAAAAAAATTGCAAATTGATGTGGAAATGAAGAGAAAGAATGAGAAACTGAAATTGGCCGTTTCCTAGTTCCTGGTTAGTCAGAACGCAAGGATGCTTAACTCTGCATTGATGTTGTTGTTTAGTCCTTTAGTCGTGTCTGCCTCTTCGTGACCCCCTGGACCAGAGCACGTCAGGCCCTCCTGTCTTCCACTGCCTCCCGCAGTTTGGTCAAACTCATGCTGGTAGCTTCAAGAACGCTGTCCCACCATCTCATCCTCTGCCGTCCCCTTCTCCTTGCGCCCTCCATCTTTCCCAACATCAGGGTCTTTTCCAGGGAGTCTTCTCTTCTCCTGAGGTGGCCAAAGTCTTGGAGCCTCAGCTTCAGGATCTGTCCTTCCAGGGAGCACTCAGGGCTGATTTCCTTCCGAATGGAGAGGTTGGATCTTCTTGCAGTCCATGGGACTCTCAAGAGTCTCCTCCAGCACCAGAATTCAAAAGCATCCATTCTTTGGCGATCAGCCTTCTTGATGGTCCAGCTCTCACTTCCATACATCACTACTGGGAAAACCATAGCTTGAATTATACGGACCTGTGCATTGATAGGACATGCCAAAACAGAGGTCTCAGGCTTGTGTCAAGATTTATTTGGTGCTATTGTCCCCATCCCTATTATTATTCTTTTAAATTATTACCTGCGCTTCACCCGGATTTCCCCAGGCAGGTTGCGGCCATTGAAAAGACATTCAGAATTGTTTGGATACTTGCAGGATGAAACGCAATTGCTAAATATAACCCGGGTCTGTGTTAAAGTGGTGTGTCTTCGTCATTCACCCAAAACTGCAACCCCTTCTGTGGGGAGTTTGCAGGTTAGGGCCTGTGACCGGGAACACCCTCTCCTGGTCCGCTGCCATCCGGAAGGGCGAGGGTGCGAGAATCGACTCCTTTTCACATTCATTTTTGCACATAGGTGACGAACCAGACTCTGAGAACTGCCAGGCAGTCACTTCAAGGCCGCAGACCCACCAAGTGCCCCTATTTTCCAGTCTCAGGTTTACAGAAGACGTCCCAGTTTCTGATTTGATCCCAGAACGTCCCGCGGTTCCTTAGGGAGCCCCTATTTTCAGGGGAGAAACGTTGGAGGGGATGCTAAAGGTTGGGGGGGGAGAGAGAGAAATGGACTGGGGACCTGGTATTGTCCAGTGGGCCGTCCCACTGCCTTCAATCCTTCACCACAATGGTGCCCCCGTTTCTCGGATTTGTCCCTGGGGCGAAAATGCCATTTATCTGACCGATGAGCTCAGTTCCTTCCTGGGGAGGGAGGAGGGTGAAAGCAAGAAAGCTCGCTATCTCCCGGCCTGTTCTACATCTTCCCAAACCCGGGTTGTAACCTTGAGAGAGAGCTACAAATGTGGAGCTCTCCCCTCAGCTCAAACACTCCTCTCTCTGAGACAATGGCATCCTTTTTCTTTTCCCTGACATAAGCCCTTTTCTTCTCTGCCTTTAGAAGCCGGCGAAGCTACGACATCAGCCGGATGCCAGCGCTGCGCGGCAGGGGTCCCCCGGTAACCCGCTTCCTCCCCGAGCCACGAGGATGTGGGTTGGAGGGGGCAGCCAAATTTGGGGAGGCCGTGAGGAACGCGTCGACCTTTCCCCGCCGTTTGGCACCGCCAGTTCAGACAGAGCTGGGCAAACGGAGGTCTTTGGACCCCCAACAAATGTGCCCATCGGGTACCCTTTCAAGAACGCCGCATTCTCGGGCAGCTGAGCTTGGGAGGCTGGCAGGGGCCGGCGCCAGGGCTTGGCAGGGCCGTTCCCCTGGCACACACCTCGCCACGGGGGCCGCCAAATCTCCCACGATGGGGAGGTAGGCCCCCGCTGAGAGAAGCAACCCCTTGGAGGTGGCCTTCAAGCTCTCGGGGCCTCCGAAACCTACAGCGAGCGCTGGACACCTGCCCAAATCTTCTTCCTCATCTTTTGGGAGAGCGCAACAAACTGCTTCTCATTTCATCCCCCCCAAATTTTATTGGGGGGCCATACTCTCCAGCATTTCTCCCCTGAAAATAGGGACGTCCTATTCCATCACCTCCAACGTTTCTCCCCTGAAAATAGGGACGTCCTATTCCATCCCCTCCAACGTTTCTCCCCTGAAAATAGGGACGTCCTATTCCATCCCCTCCAACGTTTCTCCCCTGAAAAGAGGGACGTCCTATTCCATCCCCTCCAACGTTTCTCCCCTGAAAATAGGGACGTCCTATTCCATCCCCTCCAACGTTTCTCCCCTGAAAAGAGGGACGTCCTATTCCATCCCCTCCAACGTTTCTCCCCTGAAAATAGGGACGTCCTATTCCATCCCCTCCAACGTTTCTCCCCTGAAAAGAGGGACGTCCTATTCCATCCCCTCCAACGTTTCTCCCCTGAAAATAGGGACGTCCTCTTCCATCCCCTCCAACGTTTCTCCCCTGAAAAGAGGGACGTCCTCTTCCATCCCCTCCAACATTTCTCCCCTGAAAATAGGGACGTCCTATTCCATCCCCTCCAACGTTTCTCCCATGAAAATAGGGACGTCCTATTCCATCCCCTCCAACGTTTCTCCCATGAAAATAGGGACGTCCTAAGAAAAAGCAGGACATTCTGGGATCAGATCAGAAACCAGGGCAGCTTCTGTACATCCAGGTCTGTCCCTGGGAAATAGGGGCACTCGGAGGGTCTGGAATCTACCGACAAAGGGGCATCATTGGGGTCTTTTGCCTCCTGCCCCTTTCTCTCTCTCCCCCCCCCTGTAATGACGCCCCTGTTTTCATCGGGGAAACGTTGGAAGGTATGCAATGCAGGGAGACCAAAGCCAAGTGTCTCAACTGGCCCCGGTTTCCCGGAAAACAAATCACCGCTCGCGATTTATGTCACCCCCCTCCCCTTTTGGAACTGGGCGCCCGTGGCTGAAGGCTGTTCCCCCTCCGCCATTCGCAGTACGCCATGTTCCTGCCCTCTCCAAATCGCCCATCCTGTACAGATCTCACAACAAAGAGCATTTATGTCGGCTTTAAGGCTAGGAAGAGAAAGCACACACACAAACGCACACACACCGCAATTGTCCTGTAATGATCTGTTATCAACAGCTCAGGATGATGGAGTTTTGCACCCCGCTGGGCATGTGATGGGAGGCTGTCCAATCGCCGCAGGATGCCCTGAAGTCCACACAAGCACATTTAGAGACACGGGGAGGCCGAG
The DNA here is from genome assembly GCF_965113315.1 of Podarcis vaucheri. NCBI lineage: Eukaryota > Metazoa > Chordata > Lepidosauria > Squamata > Lacertidae > Podarcis > Podarcis vaucheri. The sequence goes on along the minus strand of NC_138756.1, from coordinate 12,101,710 downwards.
GCTGTGTCTTACAGCTTTTTAACATGTGTTTGTGGGAAGGGGGCGGCCTGTCTAGTTCAGGGTTGTCTGAGCTACAGTTACAGACTCATGGTCCTTTCCCAAACTTTCCCGGGGAGGCCAGAAACTGAGAGTTTCCGCCTGCCAAAGCAGATGCCCAGTGGCTGAGCTACAAGATCCTAGTCCTCATGGTGGGTTTAAAATCGGCGTGTCTGAATGGTCCTGAACGGTGTAACCCTGCCCCTGTTGCTCCTTCAAGCGGTCAAACACGGACCGGAGTGAGTCGTACAGGATGATGAGATGTCGGCGTCGCTCTCATCCTTCTCATAATTCTCCAGAACATGTAGGAGATGGGAAGTTAGTTGGTGTGGGGGACTCCCTGGTCCTGAATGGGGCGACTGTGCCCCTGAAGGACCAGGTGCGCAGCCTGGGGGTCATTTTGGACCTACAGCTGTCCATGGAGGCGCAGGTCATTTCTGTGTCCGGGGCAGCTCCATCTGGGACGCAGGATGAGACCCTCCCTGCCCGCAGACTGTCTGGCCAGAGCGGTGCATGCGTTATCTCCCTCTTGGACTACTGCCATGCGCTCTCCGTGGGGCTGCCTTTGAAGGTGACCCGGAAACTACAACTAATCCAGAATGTGGCAGCTAGACTGGGGACTGGGAATGGAGACCACATAACACCGGTCCTGAAAGTCCTACATTGGACATTTCCGGGCACAATTCAAAGTGTTGGTGCTGACCTTGAAAGCCCTAAATGGCCCAGTAGACCTGAAGGAGCGTCTCCACCCCGGACACCGGAGTCCTCCTCCCAAGGGCCTTCTGGCGGTTCCCTCCCTGCGAGAAGCCAAGTTACAGGGAACCAGGCAGAGGGCCTTCTTGGTGGTGGCGCCCTCCCTGTGGAACACCCTCGAGGAGATAAACAACTACCTGACTTTTAGAAGGCATCTGAAGGCAGCCCTCTTTGGGGAAGTTTGGTGTTTTATTATGTTTATATATGTGTGGGAAACTGCCCGGACTGGCTGGGCTGACCCAGGCGGATGGGCGGGGAACAATGATAAAATTATGACGGTCATGATTCGCCCTAGGTGGGCAAGCTGAGGCGTGCACAGGTGTGCTCTGCGACAGAGCTGCTGCATCCCTTTCACCTGCTGTCGACCCAGGGCACCTTGTTGGTTAATCTAACCCGGAATCGGCCAATCGAAGGCACACCCAGCGCTGCTTTGGCCGTGGCTGGCTTCCCGTACCTTGAAGTCCCCTTTCGGACGCTCATTTTTTTCCGACACTGTTCGCTAGATACAGGCCCTTCACAACAAAGGAGAGTATTGTTTCAGAGGGAAAGGAAGGGCAGAGAGGGAGAGAAGAGAAACAGTCAGGAGCAAAGAGACTTTGGCCAGCTCTGTGTCCATCCTGGGAATGAACGTGAGCCTCTGCTAACGGAGAAATCTGAAGGCTCCCTTGGACAAAAAACAAGGACCCCAGCCAAGAATACCAGAGCAAAACAGCAGCCCGTAGGCTTGGTCTTTATTGAAGACAGACAGGACTCCCACCTGCCACAAGGTGGAACAAGATGGAAGCCCCAAACAAAAGAGAACCCAAACTCTTATTAGCTGCTAATCCCCATTACAGGGACACGGGTGGCGCTGTGGGTTAAACCACAGGGCCTGGGACTTGCCGATCAGAAGGTCGGCGGTTCGAATCCCCGCAATGACGGGGTGAGCTCCCGTTGCTCGGTCCCTGCTCCTGCCAACCTAGCAGTTCGAAAGCACACCAGCACAAGTAGATAAATAGGTACCGCTCTGGCGGGAAGGTAAACGGTGTTTCTGTGCGCTGCTCTGGTTCGCCAGAAGCGGCTTAGTCCTGCTGGCCACATGACCCGGAAGCTGTACGCCGGCTCCCTCGGCCAGTAAAGCGAGATGAGCGCCGCAACCCCAGAGTCGGTCACGACTGGATCTAACAGTCAGGGGTCCCTTTACCTTTTTAATCCCCATTACACCCCCCCCCCCAAATTACATCACTCATACATCACGGTTACATCATGAAAGGGGAGGTCTGGTGGCCGCAATCTGAGCATCCTGGACCCTGCCCCATGGTTCTCCTTGCCCTCCACCAAACACCCATCAAGTGGAACAAAAGAGATATTTACATTTCCTCATTTCCCAGCCAAGTTCATCACTCCCTTTTGTCTCCATCTGGGTTTGTTCTTTCTGGAATGGCTACCTGTCTGGCACTCAGGTATCAGGAGGCCAGGAATTATCCCTCAGGCAGAGGGGCTGCTGAGGAGCTGAGCTCACATATATAGATGAATCTCTGAAGTTTTCCCAGTACATAGGAACATTTACCAGTGAATTCTGACATTTGGCATCATGCAGCAAAGGCCCTTGGAATAGATAGGAAGAAACTGCGATGAAGTGTTTTGTGGGGACAAATCACAAAAGTCACAAAGGCGATTGTGCTGGTTTTGGTAGTGGGCAGCATGTGCGTGATATCTGCTGGAGGGGCAACCCCCTAAAAAACCTATACATAAATTCCTGCAACACTCTGCAAAAAGTTCAGAGGGAGGGAGGCGATCTTTGCAGGCTGTTCCGAAAAGGAGAGAGAGAAACGGATCATCACTTGGCAGACAGGCGATGCGTTTGGAAGAGCTTGCAGCAGTCTTGGTCGCCAAAGGAATATTGTCTGGTTTTTCCATGTGGGGCCGGAATGAAGACATTTCCAGGGTTTAACTCCCCTTGTCCCGGCCACCTCCGGAAATGCAACAGAGAGTGGGGTTTTTTTGCATTTTTGCACGCCAGTGGAAAAAGCGCTCTCCTCCACAGAGACCTTCTTTGGGTGTTGAAATATTAGCAGGGGGGTCCCTTTTGGAAGTGCAAATTTGGGGAGGTGCGATTCCGTTTGCATTTAACTAATTTCTCCTTTTTGGAAACGCGGCACAAACTGGAACGGAGCCGAGCTATGATATTCACGCTTCTCCGAATTTTGCAAAGGAGTTTTTCCAGCCCTGCAGTAATGTGTACAAAAATATGCAGATTAGGGGAAGTGCACAAATTAGACGCCTCTTTCGAGTCTTTTTATTCTTTTAATGCCAACACTCCTAAAACAGGAGTTGCTTAAACAAATTCTTTATTCAGTTGACATCTGGCGGGAGAGCGTTCCCGGAGACTGACTCTGGTTATCTCCTGCTTGGACTACTGCCATGCGCTCTCCGTGGGGCTGCCTTTGAAGGTGACCCAGAAACTACAACTACAACTAATCCAGAATGCGGCAGCTAGACTGGGGACTGGGCGTGGAGACCATATAACACCGGTCCTGAAAGACCTACGTTGGCACCCAAGACGTTTCCAAGCACAATTCAAAGTGTTGGTGCTGACCTTGAAAGCCCTAAATGGCCCAGTAGACCTGAAGGAGCGTCTCCACCCCCATCATTCTGCCCCAACACCTGGGTCCATCTCCCGAGGGCCTTCTGGCGGTTCCCTCCCTGCGGGAAGCGAGGTTACAGGTAACCAGGCAGAGGGCCTTCTCGGTGGTGGCGCCCTCCCATCAGATGTCAAGGAAATAAACAACTACCTGACTTTTAGAAGACGTCTAAACGGTAGCCCTGTTTAGGGAAGCTTTTAATCTTTAATGCTGTACGGTTATTAATATCCGATTGGGAACTGCCCAGTGCGGCTGGGAAAACTCAGCCTGATGGGCGGGTCATAAGTGATAAATTATTATTATTATTATATTATTATTAATGGGCTTGTATTCCACCTCCTGTTTTCCCAGCGGGATTTTAATTTAACTAGGGCGACGGGGAGCCTCTGCTGTCCGAGAGGAGGACAACAAAAGCATCCCTTGTTTGCCACACATTCTTGCCCTCGTTTCGAGAGGGAAATCGAGCGTGGAGCAACCCCGAGAGGGATGGAATTTCTCTCCCGGTTGCAAACAACAACAGATTCTTGTTCGAGGTTTGCCTGGCTGAAGGCCCGCAGGAGCCCAAAGAGGTCCCTTTTTGGAGAGAATTGCTTTTCTGTATCTTCTTTGAGCTCTCTGCTTCCTCACTCTTGGGCTGGAAAAGGTTCCCTGTCCCTGGCAGAAGCGAAATACAGATCCAGTTCGTCTTCAAAGGCAAACGCGTCGGATTTGCGTTTCCCGGAGCGAAACGAGAACCGAAATATATAGGTGGAATACGCCTGTGTAAAAGAATGTCAAAATATCAATCGGCTGGCAGGTTTCGACTGAGTTTCTCGTTTATAAATCGGATAAACTTTATAAAATTTAAAGTTAAGCTGAACAACATGGAGGAAACAAAGTTAAGTGCGGATTCGAGGAATCCAATTCGGGAACGCAATGCGAAGATCAGAGGTCACGTTAAATTCAATTATAAAATGATGTTTTATCAATTCAATTTGTAAAATTTATAAATTCAATTATAAAATGATGAAGTATTAATGAAGGAACGAATGGCTGTTTATTTTTATTTTGTCTTCAACATCTATTGAGTATTTCCGTTCTACAGTTTCAAAACTAATAAAGCATTAAAAAGAGAGAGAAATGAAATACGGCCGTGCTGGGATTTTGCGACACAGTTCTGCAACCGACCAATGTTTGGAAAAAAAAAATGCGCAGCACATGTACGTCAGGGGAAATAACATACCCAAACTGCTTTGTATTGCAGGGGCAAATCCTGTTGTAGTTTGGAAAATTCATAAATAAAAGCTTTTTTATAATAATAATAATAATAATAATAATAATAATAATAATGAAGAAAAAGTAACTGCCTTCCCCGTCTCATGGCCAAGATGTATAAATGGCCATGGCCATGTATAAATAATCCATAGTAACGTACAAAAACTTATACAGTGGTGCCTCGCAAGACGAAATTAATTTGTTCCGCGAATTTTTTCGTCTAGTGAATTTTTCGTCTTGCGAAGCACGGTTTCCCATAGGAATGCATTGAAAATCAATTAATGCGTTCCTATGGTCAAAAAAAGTCCAAACAAAGCCAAATTTGGTACAACAAGAGTTTATTAAGTGCTCTTTAAAGTCACACATACTGTAAAGAGCATTTCAAAATTCAAACCCAGATTTTTTTTTAAAAAAACCGCAGAGTGGCCCAATGGTCACATGATGGATGGATAGATAGATAGATAGATAGATAGATGATAGACAGAGAGATAGATGATAGATAGATAGATAGATAGATAGAGTAGATAGACCGATGATAGACAGAGAGATAGATGATAGATAGATAGGTGATGATAGATGATAGATAGATATAGATAGATGATAGATGATAGATAGATAGATAGATGATAGATAGATAGATAGATAGATAGATAGATAGATGATAGATAGATAGATACACACCTACCCACTGTGTTTCAGTTCTTTTCTTCCAATTGACTTCCTTCATCCTCAACACGGTTCTCTTTTCATTTTTGGTAAACTGTCTCCTCCTTCGTTCATTATTTTCCCCTTTTTCTTACCATTTTTAATTTAAGTACCATAAATTATCTCCCAGAAGTGAATTGAAACAAGCCCAAGTATTAATTTGAGGGCACTGCTTTTTAAGGTTTTCCCCAATTAAAAAAATAATATATATATATATATTATTTTTGCTTGTACTGGCCCCTAATTGCCTCTGTCAGCCTGGCCAATTCAGTATAGTCAAATTGTCTTGCCGTTCTTTCATTTATTTATTTTTGTTGGTATTATTTCTTTCCCCCCTGGTTTTGGGCAATTTGTGTTCTCGCAGCCCCTGTCGCATAAAGGAATCTTTTCTGGTTTTCTCTGGCTATATCTGTGTCTAGTATCCCAAATTTTGGGGCTGCCACTCAACTTTTTCTCTCCCCCCCCTGCGATTTCAGGAGAAGAGGAAGCGCCAAGCCGAGATCGAAAACAAGAGGCGGCAGCTGGAAGACGACCGGCGTCAGTTGCAACATTTAAAGGTAGAGAGAGCTGCTGGCCTGTGGCTGGAAGGAATTAGGATCTGAACTCGCTCCCCAAAAAATCAGGGTGTGGGGGGGGAGGCACTCACTGTTTGCCAGAAGTTGCTTAAGGTCATACAGAGACATTCGGCAACTGAGGTTATGCTAAATAATGCTTTAAATAAATTTAAATAGCAACAAGAACCCAGATGACCCCTTGGGGTCTCTTCCAAGTTGTACGACTCTACGATTCTTCCCTTTGCCTCTTCGTTGCCTCCAGTCAAAGACCTTGAGGGAAAGATGGTTGCTGGAAGGAGCCCCTTCGTCGACGGCCGAGGAAGGTGACGCCTTGAAAAAGCAGATGCAGGAGGATGACTTGAAGGCCAAGGAGCTGGAAGACAGCATCCAGAGGTAAGGGCTCAGGTGTGTTATTGGCCGAGGGAGCCGGCGTACAGCTTCCGGGTCATGTGGCCAGCAGGACTAAGCCGCTTCTGGCGAACCAGAGGAGCACATGGAAACGCCGTTTACCTTCCTGCCAGAGCGGTACCTACTTATCTACTTGCACTGGTGTGCTTTCGAACTGCTAGGTTGGCAGGAGCAGGGACCAAGCAACGGGAGCTCAGTCCATCGTGGGGATTCGAACCGCCAACCTTCTGATCGGCAAGTCCTAGGCTCTGGGGTTTAACCCACAGCGCCACCTTGGGTACCTTAAAATTCCTATTGGATAATTTCAATGGCAGATAGATAGATAGATAGATAGATTCTTTATTGTCATTACACAAGTGCAACATTGCACAAAGTGCAACGAAATTGGATGCCATCCCTTAAAACAACAAAAGCAAGACAACAACAACAACCAAACAAACCACATTCCAGCCACACCCACACCACACCCATCAAACTCCCAGGTCACACTAACGAGTTACAGCATTCAAAAGGGCCACAGCTCTTGGATAGAAACTGTTTTTCAGTCTATTTGTCTTTGACTTGATGTTTCTATATCTTCTGCCAGAAGGCAGTAGTGCAAACAGACAGTGTCCCGGGTGAGATGAATCCTGCAGGATGTTATTTGCTTTCCTAAGACAACGGGAACCGTACAGTTCTTCCAAAGATGGGAGAGGGTGACCAATAATCCTTTGGGCTGTGGTTATGACCTTCTGGAGCACCTTCCTCTCCCTAGCTGTACAACTGGAGAACCAAGCACAAATACAGTATGTAAGAATGCTCTCTATGGAGCCTCGGTAGAAGGACACCAGCAGTCTCTCACTCAGATTGTTCTTCTTTAAAAGTCTGAGGAAATAAATTCTCTGCTGGGCCTTCTTCACCAGAGCAGTGGTATGTGCGCTCCAAGTCATGCCCTGATCGATAGCTACTCCCAAAAACCTGAATTCCGCCACCCTCTCCACCCGTTCCCCGTTGATATACAAGGGCTGAATGTCCGCCTTTTTTTTCCTGTAATCCACCACCAATTCCTTGGTTTTAGCCGTATTAAGAGCCAGATTGTTCTCTCCACACCAAACACAGAGCCGCTCCACCTCGTCCCGATAGGCGGACTCATCCCCTCCTGAAATGAGCCCTACCACCGTAGTATCATCAGCAAACTTGATGATTTTGTTGCTGGAATAGATGGCTGTACAGTCATACGTATAGATAGTGTAGAGCAGGGGACTCAACACGCAACCCTGTGGTGAGCCGGTGTTAAGGCTAAGGGCTGTGGACATGTGTGACCCTACTCTAACCCTCTGGGAACGTTCTGACAAAAAATCCAAAACCCAGAGACAGGTGGAGTTGGAGAGTCCAATCGCCTCTAGCTTGGACACCAGTCTATGGGGGAGGATAGTGTTAAAAGCAGAGCTAAAATCCACAAACAGCAGCCTCACATAACTCCCCGGCTGCTCCAGATGGGACAGAGCAGCATGGAGAGTGGTATGGAGATGATGGAGATGATGATGATGATGAATCCTGATGAGTTCGTTGCACAGTTTATAAAGCAAAGGGAAGGCAGAGAGAGAGAGAGAGATGCAGTCGCTGCCTTTAGAAGTTGCAGGAGATACAAGACTCACATATGTGGCTTAGGGCCCTCGTATTTATGGAACCGCCTCTCCTGGTCTGCCCCGCAGAGGACTTTAAGGTGCATAAATAACCATAGTTTAGAGGTCCCGGGTCCTAAGGAAGTCAGACTATCCTCTACCAGGGCCTTTTCGGTGGTGGCTCCGACCTGGTGGAATGCTCTGTCCCAGGAGACCAGGGCCCTGCAGGATTTAACCTCCTTCCGCAGGGCCTGTAAGACAGAGCTATTCCGCCTGGCTTTCAATTTGAATTCAGCCTGATCTTTTATTTCCCTTCCCTTCCCTCACCCGCTCTGAGACCCCACAGCTAATTCTCCCCTGGTCTCCTCGCTGGCCCAAGTAGGACCAATTCAGCCAGCTAGCCCTGGGGATTATCTAAGCCTTATTTCCCCTAAATCGATGTTCGAATTTTATTGTTATTCATGTTTTTATACTGTATCTTGTGCTGATTTTTACAATTAAGTGTTTTAAATTTCTTGTTAGCCGCCCTTAGCCCGGTTTTTGAACCGGGAAGGGCGGGGTATTAAAAAAATAATAATAATTATATGCCGGCCGCTGCATTGATGTGTTTCGTACGGCAGACTCCTCTGGAGGAAACTGCCTCTCCTCCAGAACAGAGCGTCACTGGCAAGGCTTCGATGTCTCTGTTCCAGGCTGCACCGCTCCCTTTGGCAAGGGCTGAACCGCGGTCCGCATTTGGGGAGGCCAAATGAAAGGGAGAGGTTTAGAGAGGGTTATGCAAACCGAGGAAACCGTCTTCTTCCAGGGATGAGCATTCATTCCCCTCCCTCCAGAGCCCCTCTCTTCCCTTCTCCTGCTCTAAAGGGATCTGGGCAGGCAGCGGATGCAAAAGCCATCTCTGCTTTCCAGTTAAGAGACAGCCGGTAGCTGTTCCTGCCTCCGGGTCTCCCGGGCGAGAAAATCCCATTGTTGAGTCTTTTCAAAGTTTGCATGGGGATGAAACGGACCTGGCGGTCGCCCCAGGCAGAAGCGGATCTCTGCAAAGGTTGCTTTTCGGTCTGGAGGAAAGGCATGTTCGTGGAGTCATAGAATTAAATAATAATAATATTTACACCCCGCTCATCTGTCTGGGTTTCCCCAGCCACTCTGGGCGGCTCCCAACAGAATATTAAAATTAGAATAAAACATTAAAAGCTTCCCTATACAGGGCTGCCTTCAGATGTCTTCTAAAAGTCAGATAGTTGTTTATTTCCTTGGCATCTGGTGGGAGGGCGTTCCACAGGGCAGGCACCACCACCGAGAAGGCCCTCTGCCTGGTTCCCTGTAGCTTCACTTCTCACAGGGAGGGAACCACCAGAAGGCCCTCGGGAGAGGGACCCCGGTGTCCGGGGTGGAGACGCTCCTTCAGGTCTACTGGGCCATTTAGGGTTTTCAAGGTCAGCACCAACCCTTTGAATTGTGCTTGGAAACGTCCTGGGAGCCAATGGAGGTCTTTCAGGACCGGTGTTATGTGGTCTCCACTCCCTTCCAATGCCGTTTCCCTCTTCCAGGTTGGAGAAGGAGCTGGAGCAACTGGAAAACGGGATCTCAGCGTCGTCCACCAAAGAGAACATGGCTGAGGAGACTCGGGCGGCGGGCAAGGAGGACAAGGCGCCCCGCACACCGAAGGTAAGAAGCCGTCCTTCTCTCCCCCCACCTCAGCCTGAGAATATATTTATTATTATTACTATTAATAATATTAATATTAGTGTTGGAAGCTGCCCAGAGTGGCTGGGGCAGGTGGATAGATAGATAGATAGATAGATAGATAGATAGATAGATAGATAGATAGATAGACGGACGGACAGACAGACAGACAGATGTAAACTGCTTAACTTATTATTTGCTGATGTTTAATTTCACTGTATACTATGGGATCCTAATGGATTATTGAATATTGCTTTATTTGATAGGAGCTGTCTATTGTGACTTTTTATATTGGGTCAGATTGTTGCTATAAATGCTTGATGTTTTTACTACTACTACTACTACTACTACAGTGGTGCCTCGCAAGACGAAAAGAATCCGTTCTGTGATTCTCTTCGTCTAGCGGTTTTTTCGTCTTGTGAAGCAAGCCCATTGACGGATTAGCAGATTAGCGCTATTAGCGGCTTTTAGCAGCTTATCTGCTGATCGGATCAGCTGATAAGCGGTTTAGCGGCTTGGGGAAAAGGGGGGGAGGAAAAAAACCCCGCAGGAACTCGCAAGACCTTTTCGTCTTGCGAAGCGAGCCCATAGGAGATTCGTTTTGCGAAGCACCTCCAAAACGGACAACTCTTTCGTCTAGCGAGTTTTCCGTCTTGCGAGGCATTCGCCTTGCGGGGCACCACTGTACAACTATGTGTGTTGGAAGCCGCCCAGAGTGGCTGGGGCAGGTATAAATCTATTTATATATAAGAAATCTCAGCCTGGCCTGCCCCTCAGGGTTGTGTGACCTAGGCCACCTCAAATTCAGGAGCTGGAGCTGGTCTGGCTCCCGTGTTTTTAAACTTTGATATACTCCATTTAAATATATTTTCTCCCCCTCCTCTTAATGTCTGCTTTCTTTTTCCACAGACTCCTCTAGGCTCGGCCAAAGGTAGGTACCTTTCTTTCTTTCTTTCTTTCTTTCTTTCTTTCTTTCTTTCTTTCTTTCTTTGCATCTATATCCCACATTTTCCTCCAAGCTGAACGTGAGCCAACGGCGTGTTGCAGCAGCAAAAAAGCCCAGTGCTATTCTAGGCTGCATCCACAAAAGTCCAGTGTCCAGATCAAGAGTCCCTCTCGATTCCGGCTTGGTCAGACCACAGCTAGAATCCCGTGTCTGGTTCTGGGCACCACAATTTAAGGATATTGACAAGGTGGAAAGTGGATAAGATGATCAAGGGGTCTGGGAACCGAGCCGGATGAGGAATGGTCGAAGGAGCTGGGGATATTTAGCCTTGGAAAGAGGAGGGATAGGAGAGCCATCTTCTGATATCTCGAGGGCTGCCCCATGGGAGAGCGTACATACATGCTTCTTTTCTCCTGCTCTGCAGGGCAGAACCCGAACCCGTGACTTCCTTAGAGGGCCACTGGGGCGGAGGGCCACTACCCTCGTTTTTAAATCCCGGTTGGATTTCGAAAAGGAGCTACAGCCGTACCTCCCCTTACGTACCGGGGAGGCGAACGCAGCAAACCCGGAAGTATTTTTCCGGGTTTCTTCGCCGCCGCGCATGCATGCGCATGCATGCGCAGAAGCGCCAAACCTTTTTTTTTTTTTAATGGAACCCCTTCTATAGGATCCTGCAAATAAATTTTCCCTCGGCCCTTTTGCTGGCCCGTGTAAGACCAGCAGGGATAGCTGGCCCTGGTGAATATTTGACGTCTCCTCTCCTTACGGTCTTGATTTATGGGCCGCCAGTAAAACGAGGCTGCATTTTAAGCCGTATTTTAATCAATTGCGGGGAGTTGTTTTGGTTTTTCTAACTGTATTTTATATTTGGTGTTAGCCGCCCTGAGCCCGGTCTTGGCCAGGGAGGGCAGGGTATAAATAAAAATTTATTATTATTATTATTATTTATTACAAACCACGCTGCACACATGCGCAGAAGCGGCGCCTCAGAGCAGGGAGCAGTGCGTTGTCCTGCTGTGTTGCTAGGTTGGTAATGCCAAGGTTGCGGGTTCGAGTCCCTGCCTCGTGGGGGGTTGGACTGGATGACCTTCAGGGGTCCCTTCCGACAGTTCTGTGATTCTGTGATTCTAACTCCCTCCCCACCCTTCTCCTCCTTGCCCCCCAAGTGGAAAACAGAGCCTCCAACAGCCCTTTAAAAGTGGTGGAAGGCGGTGGGATGATGAAGGCAGGTAGGTCGGATCGTGGCCTCTTGCTCTTACGGGCGCACTAATCCTTTAAGCTCTTGGGGCCCCCCAAAAATGGGGCGGCCGGGGGGACGACGGCAAGCCCCTCTGCCTGACTGTAGCGGCATGCTGCTTTCGCCTGCTTTCGCCGGGAGTGGGGTGGGGTGGCCGAACTATCTTGGGGGAACCCCCTGTGGTTTTTTGGGGGGGCGAACCCCACATGGCTTAATTGGTGATGGGTTAGAGTGGGGCCGGATTTACGTATAAGCTAAACAAGCTCTATCTTAGGGCTCCACTGGATGTACATTTCCAAAATATTATCTATCTATCTATCTATCATCTATCTATCATCTATCTATCTATGCCAGTGTCGGATTTACGTATAAGCTAAACAAGCTCTCGCTTAAGGCCACACTCTCTTGGGGGCCGCCAAAAGATTTAAAGGAAAAAACCAACTGGGTGTACATTTCCAAAATATAAGATAAAAAACAAATAAAATAAAACCTACATACAGCAACAGTGTTTTGTGTGATGTAGGCTCCTGTGATGTAACGTATTTTTCGCTCTATATGACGCACCCGACCATAAGACGCACCTAGTTTTTGGAGGAGGAAAACAAGAAAAAAAATATTTTGAATCCCACAAGCATGAAAAGCAAGAGGGATCGCTGCACAGCAATCCCTCTTTCTCTCCTGGCTTCAGCGATAGCTTCGCAGCCTGCCTTCGCTACATAAGATGCACACACATTTCCCCTTACTTTGTAGGAGGAGGGGAAAAGGGCATATTATAGAGTGAAAATCCTGCCAACCTAGCAGTTCGAAAGCACATCAAAGCGCAAGTAGATAAATAGCTACCACTCCGGCGGGAAGGTAAACGGCCATGACTGGACCTAATGGTCAGGGGTCCCTTTACCTATAGAGCGAAAAATACGGTAAGTCATGGGCCACGCCTGCTCGCCTGCTCCCATAAATATCCCTGGTTTGCTCCTTTCTATATATAGGGTGCCTACATTCTGCATGGACTGGTTGCAGGGCAATGTGTACAAATGGCTTGAGATACCTGTGAGGTCCATAAATGGCCATAGAGCATACATTCAACACAAAAAAGGCGACAATTTGTTGTCGACAAAGGACAGCTGGATATATAAAGGGCCCCATTACCTTCAGGAGCTGAGGGCCTCATCCAACCTAAATCCGGCCCTGGGTTAGAGAACGCCGTGCTTAAACTCAAGACTGAATCCTGCACTCGAGAATTGCTGCGTCAATTTCCCCCTCCTTCTTGATTCCAGGCTAGTGCTCTCTCTCCTCCTATATATATAATTTTATTTTATTTGTACCCAGTCCACTTTGGGCAGCGTCCAGCGTACGCGAAACCATTATAAAACATTAAACATTAAAAACTTCCCCTATGCAAATCTCTCTCTCTCTCCCTCCGGTTGCATACGAAATTATTCCACCCTTGGTGCATATCAGGACCATTATCCAAATTTTACAGGCTTTTTCGGCTGTTCGCGCTGAGCAAATTGAACCGGCTGTTGCATTTTCAGCTGAATTTGGGGGGAGCACCTGAACCCCAAAAAAGGTTCTTCATTTGCCCTCGTCTTGCAGTTCTTAAAAATTCCCGTTCCCATTCCGCCCGGCCCAGATTTTGCAACATATCTCTTCCCTCTGTGCTTGAACCGAATGTGTGAGCAGCGGTGCCTCTGAGAAAGTGCAGAGTGCGTCACCGTGGGGTTTTTTTGGGGGGAGTGACGTTTGGCATGGCAAAGGGGAGACTGGAACGTGGTCTCCCCAGATTCAGTCCACAATTCCTCCTCTCGCTCCCTCCAAATAAACAAACAATACCGGGAAGTGCTAATCGCAGGATCTAATTGGAAAATTTTGTGAATAAATAGATTTGCATTTGTTCTAATTGCGGGAAATAATTGGGTTCTTAAAAATGAATTAATTAAACAAACAGATTTGCATCTGTTTCGCTCCGGCGGCAGAAAACCCGATTGGATGCTCAGGATAAAATCAATTTGCGTTATATTTCAGGCTTGCCGGGGAATCGAAAGAGGGAAGAGTTAGATAAGCGCTAACGCGTTCTAGGTTAGAGGAAATGACATTACGGGAGATGAGATGCGCTGGGTGATATTCTAACTTGTTGAGGTTTAATTGGCAGCTTCGGAGAAATAGATCTGCATAATTCCGACTGCAGAACTTAATGGTTTTGTTTGTTTTGAATGGATAAAAGAGTTGAAGAATGGATTTCACCTAGAATTTACTGACTCAAGGAGTGGAGTTGTACCCTACCTAGAGTAGACCTAAGTACATCATGCTGGGTGTCTACTCTGAGTACTAGGACTGAGGTTGGATAAAGCCCATTTTCACTGGAGAAACGTTGGAGGGGATGGAATAGGACGTCCCTCTTTTCAGGGGAGAAACGTTGGAGGGGATGGAATAGGACGTCCCTATTTTCAGGGGAGAAACGTTGGAGGGAATGGAATAGGACGTCCCTATTTTCAGGGGAGAAACGTTGGAGGGAATGGAATAGGACGTCCCTATTTTCACGGGAGAAACGTTGGAGGGAATGGAATAGGACGTCCCTATTTTCACGGGAGAAACGTTGGAGGGAATGGAATAGGACGTCCCTATTTTCACGGGAGAAACGTTGGAGGGGATGGAATAGGACGTCCCTATTTTCAGGGGAGAAACATTGGAGGGAACACCTCTGTGTTGGAAGGTCTAGGTTACCATTTGCAGCCGGCTCCTACCGGAGCGAATTTTGCAAGCTGCATTCACCGTCCTCTTAATATATAAATGAAGACGAGGAGTGAAAATTTACTGGTCCACCTTGAGCCTGGAGTTCCTCACCAGCTGCCTGGAGGAGGGCAGGCGAACCCAGAAACTTCAGGCCGGCCCTGGAGGTCTGGCATTCTGAATATGGGCAGGGGGGTGGGATTGGGGGTGAAGGAACAGGTTGTTGTTGTTGAGTCGTTTAGTCGTGTCCGCCTCTTCGTGACCCCCTGGACCAGAGCACGCCAGGCCCTCCTGTCTTCCACTGCCTCCCCCAGTTTGGTCAAACTCAGGCTGGTAGCTTCGAGAACCCTGTCCCACCATCTCATCCTCTTTCGTCCCCTTCTCCTTGTGCCCTCCATCTTTCCCAACATCAGGGTCTTTTCCAGGGAGTCTTCTCTTCTCCTGAGGTGGCCAAAGTCTTGGAGCCTCAGCTTCAGGATCTGTCCTTCCCGTGAGCACTCAGGGCTGATTTCCTTAAGAATAGATATTTTTGATCTTCTTGCAGTCCATGGGACTCTCAAGAGTCTCCTCCAGTACCAGAACTCAAAAGCATCCATTCTTTGTCTTCTTTATGGTCCAGCTCTCACTTCCATACATCACTACTGGGAAAACTACTATATGGACCTTTGTTGGCAAGGTGATGTCTCTGCCAATTTCATTTCCTACCCGTTCCTCTTTTTTTTTAATGAACGGGTAGGAAATGAAATTGGCTGGTTCCTCCCTCCTGCCTGGGAAGCAGCCTTGCATTCCTGAATTGCCAGAGGTTTCAAAGGTCAGAGAAGACCTTTTGCAAGGTCAAAGCATCCTAAAGGCAGCTGGACCCCCTCCCCTCCACAAAGAGGGCCATTAACCGCAGCAGAGTTGTCACGCGCCAAAAAAATAAAAATAAAATAAGCCCTTTCAGCGAGGGGCTCAGCTTGATAGGTTTCCATGCCGCGGGCTGAAATGTCATTTATATAACCGCGTTGGGCGCAAATGCAATTTGCTCTGTAAAGATCGGGTACGGCGGAGAACAGAAGTAACGTTCTGGCCTCGCTTCGCACGTTTTGGAGCGAGTATTAAGGCACATGTGTCGGTGCCCAGCTTTTTCTTTTTTTTTTTTACAATAATGTTTATTAAGTTTCATACAGACAAAACACATATTATAAAATAAATGAAACAAAAGAACAACAACGAAGAAAACAAAAATAAAAGAGAGTGTAACAACAAAAACATAAGCGATACAAGTTAATTAATTAATTAAACTTCCAACCTCGTAAACATATTACTTGACTTCCTCCCGTCTGGATTTCCTTGTAACTGAATGTAGCAGTTTTCCAATATCCTTATTCCAAAAACAATATTCCAGTTATAGTCAAATTTCTTAACTTTTCTTAATGTTCCAAATCTCATTTATTTAATTAGCTCCTAATTTAAACCTAGGCCTATATGGTACTTTCAGGTAGCTTCTAATTTTTAATGTTACATTATTTATTCAAATAACACTCGCTTCTGGGGCTTTGGCGTTTGGGAACCAAGGTACTGCTGTGTATATATATATATAGACGCGGGTGGTGCTGTGGGTTAAACCACAGAGCCTAGGACTTGCCAATCGGAAGGTCGGCAGTTCAAATCCCTGCAATGACGGGGTGAGCTCCCGTTGCTCAGTCCCTGCTCCTGCCAACCTAGCAGTTCGAAAGCACGTCAGGGTGCAAGTAGATAAATAGGTACCGCTCTGGCGGGAAGGTAAAGGGCGTTTCCGTGCACTGCTCTGGTTCGCCAGAAGCGGCTTAGTCCTGCTGGCCACACGACCCGGAAGCTGGACGCCGGCTCCCTCGGCCAGTAAAGCAAGATGAGCGCCGCAACCCCAGAGTCGGTTATGACTGGACCTAACGGTCAGGGGTCCCTTTACCTTTACTATATATATACTTCCTCGCTAGGTGCAGTCCAACAGGTGAAGCCCCACAGGCGCCAATGGGAATTAACCCACACGAAGCAGGGAAGGGCTGCTTTTTGCAGGCTGCGCTTGGCACTGTAGACAAGGGGCTCCCTTTCTCCTTACGGGGACGGATGGACCCTGCGCACCGCTTTCTAACCGCACCCCTTGCACTTTGGAGCTTGCCCCCTCTGCACCCGCTTCGCGGCCTCACGCCTTGCTCGTGCGACGCACGCCTTGCTTTCCAGCGGGAGTCCGGGCCCCGGGGCGGCAGGGCTTCACTCTCCTGTTTGCCCCCCAGCGATGTACTCTGTGGAGATCACGGTGGAGAAGGACAAACTGACGGGCGAGACCAAGGTCCTTTCCAGCACCACCAGGCTGCCCAAAGACCGCTCGGTTCAGGGGGTCAAGGTGTATGAGGACGAGATGAAAGGTACGCAGGGTCCGAAAAACGGCGAGAACAAGGCGCCCGACGCCTGGGAACCATAGCTGTCAACATTTCCCAGTGTCCAGGCTGGACGGTGGGAGTGGAGATGCTCCTTCAGGGATACAGGGCCACTTAGGGCTTTCAAGGTCGGCACCAACCCTTTGAATTGTGCTCGGAAACATCCTGGGAGCCAATGTAGGTATTTCAGGACCAGTGTTATATGGTCTCGGCGGCCGCTCCCAGTCCCCAGTCTAGCTGCCGCATTCTGGATTAGTTGCAGTTTCCGGGTCACCTTCAAAGGGAGCCCCACGGAGAGTGCATGGCAGTAGTCCAAGCGGGAGATGACCAGAGCATGCACCACTCTGGCCAGACAGTCCGTGGGCAGGGATTGAATATGAGTCGTTATGCCCGCCGATGAAACGCTCTTAACCACTGAGCATGGTTCCAGGTTGGGGCTCAAGGCTTTTTCTCTCTGTCTCTTTTCTTGCAGTGGTGCACGCGGTCCGTGTCGAAGACGGGGCGCTGGAGAATGGCTTGCAGCAGCTCAGCTCCTCCGAGGTGGACGAGCTCATCCACAAGGCCGACGAGGTGACCCTGAGCGAGGCCTCGGAGGCGGCCAAGGAGCCCCGTAGCAACCCGCCGAGCCAGAAGGCCACCCCGAGGAAGGAGATCACCGGGGTGCAGGCGAAGCCGGTGGAAACCCCTAAGTTGATGCCGGCCGGCCAAGGCCCCGAACCCAGTGAGGAAAAGCCAGTCACCATGATCTTCATGGGCTACCAGAACGTGGAGGATGAGGACGAGACCAAGAAGGTCTTGGGTCTCGAGGGCACCATCCGGGCAGAGCTGGTGGTGATTGAGGACGCCGAAAACAAGGCAGCGTCGGCGACAGGGAAGGATCACGCCCCTCCGAACGGCAGCGCGGTGGACGCGTCCGTCCCCCAGAAGGTGGAGAATCAAGCCGGGGAGCCGCCAGCGGCCAACAGCACCGACCCCAAAGACGCAGAGCAAGATCTCGACGCCAAGAAACAGCGCTGCAAATGTTGTTCGGTGATGTAAGACGCCCCCCCTCGACTCTACAGCCAATCAGGACTGCCTTCTCTCCCCTCCCTCTCCCCCCATAATTCCCACCTCTTCCACAAACTCCTAGGTTTAATGTGGTTGGTTTTTTTTTATTTTTAATTAACAAGACATGCAGTTCCCACCGCTCCCAGAGGTTTTGTTTTTCTGTTCCCTTTAAGTGACTGGGGAAATATTATAATGCAAGAGTTGGTGGCGGCGGCTGGAGTCTGACGCCCAGTGATGGCCCTGCTACATTTCATCTCGGTTCGCTTTT
This sequence comes from Podarcis vaucheri, assembly GCF_965113315.1. Lineage (NCBI taxonomy): Eukaryota > Metazoa > Chordata > Lepidosauria > Squamata > Lacertidae > Podarcis > Podarcis vaucheri. The sequence continues at coordinate 12,083,462 of NC_138756.1, read as the reverse complement.
TCGTAAGCTGAACAGATGCGAAATATATTTATTAGACGCTGTTGTCCTCTCCCCGCCGCTCCCTTGCTCCTAAGCAGAATCAATCGGGAAACCTTAAACCGCTGTGGCCAAAGTTTCTTGGACTCACGCTCAACCGAATATGGAAGAAAGGGAATCGGGTGCGTTTCGGTATTTCCGCCATTTCGGAACGAACCGGCACGATTTCCGCCAACGGACTTTCCTTCCGGAGAAGGAAATTTAACATCGATTAAGGAGACTCTTCGTTCTTGCGTTTCTGGGGACCTTTGCAAATCCGCCGGCCTTCGAAGATCGCTTCCTGGGATCTCCGAGAACGTCACTGGCCAGGTTTCTCGTGCCAACGAAAGAATCCGGCTTGGTAAAACCTAGTTTTGCACACACACACACCCTGCCCTGCTGACGTTTAAAAAGACGGTGTTTGGGGTGGGTGGGAGACCAGGGTGACGGGAATCGGCTGTGGCCCGAGAGCAAACGTCCGGACACTGGGCTTGGTGATCTGCTCCGTCGGCGAGACAATCCCATTCTCCACGGCTTCGTGGGAAAGCGTCGTACGAGTCCCGGAAGAAGTTTTGGGGAGATTGCGATGGTCGGACCTGGACAGCTCTGAGACCGTCGGTGTTGACGTGGCTTCGTTTTCCCTCCTTAATTCTTCGACGGTTTCCTCTCCGGCTTGTAAAAACTGTAGGACTGGCCGGCGGTTCCGAACCGAAACCCGGTCGGGAGGAAAATACAGGAGAGGCTGGTTGGTTCGAGTAAAACGGGGGCACCGACCTGCCACGTTTGGTGGGTTCTCAGCCAACCTTCTCTCACTGCAACCAGACCCTCAGGTGGTGACCCTGACTGCCAATTCCCTCTCATTCTCAGTGTTGCCCCTTGTTGAGAAACTAGGAGGTCGGGTGGCCACCTGCCACGAATGCTTTAGCTGAGATTCCTCTATTTTGTGGGTGGGGTTTGGGCGAGAGGACCCTGTGGGGTCATTTCCAACTCTATGATCCTGGGAGTTGGCTCCTCTGGCGCCACCTGCTGACATCCTCCCGCCTCGCAGACCCAAATTGCCCTGGCGACTACCGCTGGCAAAAGATACTTACTCGCTTAGGTGAGGGCCGGCAAGCGAAGCCGAGTGCGCCAGCTGGGAGGGCCTGATCCGTCCCAATGATCAGCATGGCTGCAGAAGGCTCAGGCAAGAGGGCGAGGCAGCCGGGCGGCTCTAGCTAGGCAGGGGAGGCCGGACAGGTGTGGACAGAGCAGGTGAGCTGACTGAGGAGCAGGGGCAGAAAGGATTTAGATTTAGGGGGGGTGGGCTTCTGGAGATTCCCGGCGCCTCTGACCATTGGGCGTGCCGGCCACCTTTGAGGCTGATGGGAAGCGGAGCCTACTGCAAACTTTTGCTGGTCCAAGGGGCTTGTCGTTCCACTGCCCACCCGCCCCCCCTTGCCAAATTTGAAGTGCCAAAGCAGCCAGGGTTTAGGGTGTGTCGCTTGGGTTTCATGGAGCAGGGTTCCTGCCCTCCCCAGCCACAAAAACTGAGACCTGGGGTGCTTTTACGCGGGCAGCTACAGCTCAACCTCCTGGTCCCTACGGGGTGATCAACCACCCTCTTCGCAGTCACGGAGCGGCCCGCTTAACAGGGGTGTCGCTAGGTGCTCTGAAAGGTGCACACCGGGCAAATTTGTACCAGATTTACGTCGGTCGGTGTCTATCTGTTTGGACCAGTGTTTCCCCTCGTCAGTCAATTGCTTACTCTGTCCATCAGCTGCCTCTTCCTGCTCCTCTGCCCGTCACAAGCCCTGGCACAACCTACTGGAAGGCTCCCAGCCTCCCGCAGCCACCTGTCCCAATGGCCAGTGGTGGCCGCTGTGCCCAAGTCCGCTTCTGCCTCCCCAGCTATGCAGAGACGTATTAAGCGCTAGCAGCTGTTCCTGAATTTGCATCTGCAAAGTTCATCCCAACCCGCGTCTCCTTTCTGTGCCCCCTTTGTGATGCATGGAAGGCCACCCTCTGTTGAGCAACTTGGTCCAAGCTGGCATAAGGAAGTGCCTTGAGGGATGCCCAACCTGCTCATCGTCCCCGCTGTCCCCCACCCTTAGCCACCCTTATCGGGGAGGTGACCAGAGCAGCTGGAGGTCTCCGCCATGCCGCTGGTCAGCCGGCCTCTTCTCCAGTCCTCGGTGCCACCCCGGAACAGCCGAATGGCCGTGATTCGGAAAAATATACGTGGTGGGAACCTGGACTTATTTGAAGACCACGGGAGGGAACGGTCAGGTGGCCTGGATTTGAGTAAGGGCACCAACACGGGTGGTGCTGTGGGTTAAACCGCAGAGCCTAGGGCTTGCCGATCGGAAGGTCAGTGGTTCGAATCCCCATGACGGGGTGAGCTCCCGTTGCTCGGTCCCTGCTCCTGCCAACCAAGCAGTTCAAAAGCACCTCAAAGTGCAAGTAGATAAATAGGTACTGCTCTGGCGGGAAGATAAACGGCGTTTCCGTGCACTGCTCTGGTTCGCCAGAAGCGGCTTAGTCCTGAGGCCACATGACCCGGAAGCTGGACGCCGGTTTCCTCGGCCAATAAAGCGAGATGAGCACCGCAACCCCAGAGTCGGCCACGACTGGACCTAATGGTCAGGGGTCCCTTTACCTTACCATCAGGTTCTCCGGAGATGTCACGTCTGGTGCGTCCGCCCCCTTCGCTCGCTCCTCTGTCTCATCTAGCGTGTAAGACGTGGGGGTCCCAACTCCACCCCCAAGCCCTCCTTTGTGCCCCTGGTCCTCTGTCGCAGATCTGGCCCCTTCGGCTTGCTCTTCCCTCGTTTCTCCGCAGCTTTATCGACCACCCACCACCAGCTGTTTCGACGTCCCGCCTCTCCCTGCCACCAACCTCGCCGCTGTTTCCCCGCCGGTTGGTTTGTAATAATGCCTGAGCAGAACAAAATAATAATAATAATAATAAAGGTGTGAATCATCTGGGGGGACGAAACCAGATCTGCGGATCTCTCTCTTTGCCTGTCTGAACAACTGGCAATTCCCACACCTATGTGTTTGACGCGCTGACACAATACCCGCTTTAAACAGCCATGGCTTCCCTGCCAAAGAGCCTGGAAACTATAGTTTGTGGGGACGCTCCCTGTTCCCCTTGCAGAACTACAGTTCCCAGAGTTCTCTGCTGCGAAGATTCATAGCTTCCCTGAAGAATCCTGGGAACTATAGGTGAGCGAATGCAGGCTGCGCAGCTATCCCAGAAGCCAGAACAGCAAGAGGGATTGCTGCTTTCGCTGCACAGCGATCCCTCTTGCTGTTCTGGCTTCTGAGATTCAGAATATTTTTTTCCTTCTTTTCCTCCTCCAAAAACTAGGTGCGCCTCGTGGTCTGGTGTGTCTTATAGAGTGAAAAATACGGTGTACCAGGCATGTCCAACGGGTCAATAACTTTGGGTCTCTCCCCTCAAAAAAGGTTCAACAACTGGGTAGATCACTGCCAGTTTTGTATATCTGGGGGGAGAAAAACCACAAAGCCGGGTCGGTAGAGCGTGAGGCTCTTGACCGCCCCACCCATGGGTGCTCCGAAATCACACTGGTCAGCAATATTCCGGTTTCTGCATTTTGCCCGGTCACCACCCCATGAGCACCCCATCCTTTTGTTTGAGGTTCCCAACAATGTCCTGGATTGCAGACACACACACACACACACTCCAGTCAGCTTATGCTTAGCTCCAAGGGTTTGGGGCCTTTGTTCCCAGTAAATCCCAGAAAACACCAGAGCGGCGCGGCCGGCCGCCTCAAAAATGAAGCCAAGCTGTCGGAAACCGCAGGATTTCCCTTCGGAAAAGGGTCAAGGGATTAAACCAGGCCAGCGATCCCGGAGGTGAGTCTTGGAAGGATGTGCTCGGGGGGAATTAAATTCGCCCCACCTGCGAAAGGAGTCTGTCTGCTGCAACCCTGCGTCACCCAGCGGCCAGGTCTGTCCTGATCCCCACTGCGGATGGCCCAGGTCTGCTTTGCTCCAGGTGTGGAGAGGCAAGGGAAAGGCGTGACCCTTTCCTTCTGAGAATGGACACATTCAGGTGAGCTGATAAACCCATGGTTGGGAAAGCTGCTGCAACAACAACAACAACAACAACAACTTATTTATACCCCGCTCATCTGGCTGTGTTTCCCCAGCCACTCTGGGCGGCTCCCAACAGAATATTAAAAACACAACAAAACATCAAACATTAAAAGCTTCCCTGAACAGAGCTGCCTTCAGATGTCTTCTAAAAGTCAGATAGTTGCTTATTTCCTTGACATCTGATGGGAGGGCGCCACCACCGAGAAGGCCCTCTGCCCGGTTCCCTGTAACCTCACTAGGTCAGGCGGAGAGGCAGCGACTGGCCCAAAGTCACAGCCAGTGAGCTTCGGGGCCAAGGGGAGATTTGAACCCGGGTCTCTCAGTTCCCAGTAAGTCACTCTAACCCTTAAACCATACTGGCTCTCTGATTTTCCCATCAGCTGCTTTGGGCGGCTGCCAGTACATATGAAAACAGAATAAAACTTCGAACGTTGAAAGCTTCCCTAAACAGGGCTGCCTTCAGATGTCTTCTAAAAGTCAGAGAGTTGCTTATTTCCTTGACATCTGATGGGAGGGCGCCACCACCGAGAAGGCCCTCCACCTGGTTCCTTGCAACCTCGCTTCTCGCAGGGAGGGAACCGCCAGAAGGCCCTCGGGAGAGGGACCCCGGTGTGTCCGATAACAAAAATTTGTACGCGTTAAAATTTCGGAAAATTCTTGAAGAAGAAGACAACGACAATGACAGATGTAATCGAACAGGGTGGGGGGAAGCTGTCTGCAATTGCGCGCACACACACACACACACACACTGAAATGTCACAATATGACAAAGTCCTTGTCCCTTTCGCTCTCTTGAGAAGGACGCTCCACACCCACAGATTTTAGCAGCCCTGAAAGCAGACACTCCTGTTTGCTTCTAACTCACATTCCAAGCCCGCCGCTGATCTCTTCCTCCTCGCAGACCGCCTCTCACCCCGGAGGGTTGGCTGAGCGTTGATGGACAAGGTAGCTTCTACCTGTTCAGGTGTACTCCCAGCTTCTCTCGGCTTCCTCTTCCTCCCTGGTTTGGCTCCCAATCTCGGTGGCTTCTCCTGTTTTCCGAAACTCCTTCCAAGTCCCAAGTCTGCCTCACCGTTCCGGAGCAAGGATGCTTAGATAAACTCCCTCTGCAGCAGTTTCTTTGTACGACGCTAGACTTCCAAAGGTGCAGGTAAGGCGGGGGGGGGGGGTGGGATATTTACGGTAATCCCAAAATCGTAATCCCAGCCCCCAAAACTGTGTACATCTGACTCCTTTTAGCTTCGCCACAGACCTGCGAGGTAGACATTTTTTTAAAAGTGGCCTCTGGCTAATTCAACAATATGTGGCCTTTTAAATTACTGGGTGTGTGTGTGTTTATAATAATAATTTATTATTTATACCCTGCCCATGTGGCTGGGCTTCTCCAGCCACTCTGGGCGGCTTCCCAAAAAAATATTAAAATACTCTAATACATCAAGCATTAAAAGCTTCCCTGAACAGGGCTGCCTTCAGATGTCTTCTAAAACTCTGGTAGTTGTTGTTCTCTTTGACATCTGGTGGGAGGGCGTTCCACAGGGCAGGCGCCACCACCGAGAAGGCCCTCTGCCTGGTTCCCTGTAATCTCACTTCTCGCAGGGAGGGAACCACCAGAAGGCCCTCGGGAGATGGATCCAGGTGTCCGGGATGAACGATGGGGGTGGAGACGCTCCTTCAGGGATACTGGGCCATTTAGGGCTTTCAAGGTCAGCACCGACACTTTGAATTGTGCTTGGAAACGTCCTGGGAGCCAGTGTAGGTCTTTCAAGACCGGTGTTATACGGTCTCGGCGGCCGCTCCCAGTCACCAGGCTAGCTGCCACGTTCTGGATTAGTTGGAGTTTCCGGGTCACCTTCAAAGGCAGCCCCATGGAGAGCGCATGGCAGTAGTCCAAGCGGGAGATACCCAGAGCATGCACCACTCTGGCGAGACAGTCTGCAGGGAGGGAGGGTCTCATCCTGCATTCCAGATGGAGCTGGTAAACAGCTGCCCTGGACACAGATTTGACCTGCACCTCCATGGACAGCTGTGAGTCCAGAATGACTCCCAGGCTGCGCACCTGGTCCTTCAGGGGCACAGTCACCCCATTCAGGACTAGCGAGTCCCCCACACCTGCCCGCCCCCTGTCCCCCCAAAACAGTCCTTCTGTCTTGTCAGGATTCAACCTCAATCTGTTTTTGTTTATTACATGTGTGTGTGTAGCTAGCTAGGGGTGATGGGAGTTGTAGTTCAACAACATCTGGGAACCCACAGGTTGAGAGAGGCCGATTCTGGACACTAGACTCAAAAGTGTTGGCTGATAAAGTCAAAAATGTGTTTGGATGCAATTTGCGAGATTTCGACTGCCCAAGGGCCTCTGCAGGCGTTTAATCCAACAGAAGAACGGCTGGTTTGCTGCCGAAGCAGCAAAGACAAGGAGATTGCAGAGCCGATTCTGCCCCCTCTCCCCAGCCTCCTTGAAGAATTTATTTCCTCCACCTGAACCAACCTGTCTGACCAGCGACAAGCAGGTAACGAATACCGCCAGCGCTGGGAGAGAGCATCCTACTTTCCAAAAACTCTGCCCAGTACCCCTGATGGAGCGTCTCCACCCCGGACACCTGGGTCCATCTCCCGAGGGCCTTCTGGCGGTTCCCTCCCTGTGAGAAGTGAGGCTACAGGGAACCAGGCAGAGGGCCTTCTCGGTGGTGGCACCCTCCCATCAGATGCCGAGGAAATAAACAAACTATCTGACTTTTAGAAGACATCTGAAGACAGCCCAGTTTAGGGAAGTTTTTTAATGTATTTTTAATCTTTTGTTGGAAGCCGCCCAGAGTGGCTGGGGAGACCCAGCCAGATGGGCGGGGTATAAATAATTAAATTAGAAATGTTGGAGGGGATGGAATAGGACATCCCTATTTTCAGGGGAGAAACATTGGAGGGGATGGAATAGGACGTCCCTATTTTCAGGGGAGAAACGTTGGAGGGGATGGAATAGGACGTCCCTATTTTCACAGGAGAAACGCTGAAAGGGATGGAATAGGACGTCCCTCTTTTCAGGGGAGAAACGTTGGAGGGGATGGAATAGGACGTCCCTATTTTCAGGGGAGAAACGTTGGAGGGGATGGAATAGGACGTCCCTATTTTCAGGGGAGAAACGTTGGAGGGGATGGAATAGGACGTCCCTATTTTCACAGGAGAAACGCTGAAAGGGATGGAATAGGACGTCCCTCTTTTCAGGGGAGAAACGTTGGAGGGGATGGAATAGGACCTCCCTATTTTCAGGGGAGAAACGTTGGAGGGGATGGAATAGGACGTCCCTATTTTCAGGGGAGAAACATTGGAGGGAATGGAATAGGACGTCCCTATTTTCAGGGGAGAAACGTTGGAGGGGATGGAATAGGACCTCCCTATTTTCACAGGAGAAACGCTGAAAGGGATGGAATAGGACGTCCCTCTTTTCAGGGGAGAAACGTTGGAGGGGATGGAATAGGACCTCCCTATTTTCAGGGGAGAAACGTTGGAGGGGATGGAATAGGACGTCCCTATTTTCAGGGGAGAAACGTTGGAGGGGATGGAAGAGGACTTCCCTCTTTTCAGGGGAGAAACGTTGGAGGGAATGGAATAGGACGTCCCTATTTTCAGGGAAGAAACGTTGGAGGGGATGGAAGAGGACGTCCCTCTTTTCAGGGGAGAAACGTTGGAGGGGATGGAAGAGGACGTCCCTATTTTCACGGGAGAAACGTTGGAGGGGATGATATTACCCCAATCAAGGGCATCATCTTTCTCCATCATCCCATGGGCAAGATCAGGGAACGCTCCATGCCAGCTTCCCCAACACCCAGTTGCCATTGGAAGAGAAGAAGGGCAGGGGAACCAACTGGCAATAAACTGTCCTTGGGAAGGCTGGAGTTTGGCGCCCGTCCCGTGAGAATCCCCTTTCTTAATAGCCCATAATTGCTGGGATGCAAAGGAAAAAAAACTCCAGTTTCTATTGCCCTGTGGGAATGTGGCCACGTCGAGGGTGTGGCTCTGGCTTCAGAAGCCGTGGACTTTGTTATTTGGACCTGCTTTTAAGAGCGGTTTTTCGGGTCCCAACAGTCCTAGCTGAGTTGCCTCCGTCCTTGAGAGATCCTGTAGCCAGAGACCTTCCTGGATCGAGAACGAGGAGTCGGAACCGCACAGGAGTGGTAAGAAGACCAAATTCTCCTCCTGGACCTATGATTCCCAGAGATCTTTGGGAAGAGGGATTAAATCGTTATTATTTAATGGAAATTGTGGCCATCGTGGCATACCTTCCGATGAAAATAGGGACATTGTATTCAATAATAATAATAATTTTATTTTTTATACCTGGCCCATCTGACTGGCGTGCCCCAGCAACTCTGGGTGGCTTCCAACACATATAAAAACAGAATAAAACATGAAACTTAAAAGAAAACTTCCTTCAGGGCTGCTTCCAGCTGTCATTGAAAGGTTGCATAGTTACTTATCTCCTTGGCTGCATGGGCCGCATAACTCCGTCCCCTCCAACATTTCTCCCTATTAAAATAAGGACGTCCTATTTCGTATCTTCCAATGTTTCTCCGATGAAAATAGGGACGTCCTATTCCACAGAAGCCGTTGGGGCCACTTTAATTTATCGTACAACTGGAGGAAATTAAACTGGTTGTATTATTATATTGTATCGTATCGCATTGTAGCATGGAGTGGGTGTGATATATAACATGCAACGCAGGTAATCCTAAGAACTTAGAATCCGGCTCAGTATGTAGCAGCTTCCTACGTACCTGCGTATTCTCCTAAAATCTTGTGGCCGTGAGTTCCGCAGGCTAGTGGTGCGCGGTGCAAAGAACCCCTTTTTCTTTCGTCTGGTGGTACTGTGGTCTAAACCACTGAGCCTCTTGGGCTTGCCGGTCAGAAGGTCAGCGGTTCGAATCCCCGCGACGGAGTGAGCTCCCGTTGCTCTGTCCCAGCTCCTGCCAACCTAGCAGTTCGAAAGCACGCCTGCGCAAGTAGATAAAGAGGTACCGCTGCGGCAGGAAGGCAAACAGCGTTTCCGTGCGCTCTCGTTTCCGCCATGCGCCAGAAGCGGTTAAGACCTGCCGGCCCCACGACCCGGAAAGCCGTCTGCGGACAAACTCCGGCTCCCTCGGCCTGAAAGCGAGATGAGCGCCGCAACTCCATAGTCGCCTTGGACTGGACTTAACCTTTCAAGGGGCCTTTTTCCTTTCACCCTTTACCTAAAACCTTGTGGCCATGAGTTCCGCAGGCTAGCGTTGCGCAAAGAAAGCCCCTTTCTTTTGTCTGGTCCTCCTGATCGGTTCCGTTGGAGGTGACCTCCCCATATCTCCTGTCTCTGCCCCCAAACTTTAAAAGAAAAAGACCAACTTTGCTCGCAGAGTGCGCTAAGCCAGAGACCCTTGACTTCCAGGCCATTGATCCCACATCTGTGGCTTTCTCTGAAGCTGGCAAGGGCAGAACCACCCGGAAAGGGCATTGAGCCACGAAACCGTTTTGAAAATTGACGTTTATTTTGCTCTCCGCTCGTTCCTAGAATTCCTCTGGGGAGGAGGTGAGTTTTGAGGTTCTTATCAGGCTGGCGCAGCCTGCACACTCCCAGTGTGCCTGCGCCTCGTTCGAAACCAGGCATTCGGGTGCCCCCTAACAGGCCTCTCTGTGGGGTGAGACGAGGGGAGAGACAGAGAGAGAGAGAAAAGGCCCCGTGTGGTTTCTGCCTGCTGCGGAAAACGCTCTTTGCTCCGGGTTCAGGAACAGAGGAACGTACTTTGCTCAGTCTGCGACAGGAGGAATGGATTTCGGTTTCGGCAGGTTGGTTTCGGCGGTGGGCACAGGGTCCGTCCGTCCGCGGGACGGAGAGCTTTGGGTGGGATTTGACGGGAAGGCAGAGCTGCCTCTGGGAGGGTCAAGAGGGCAGCTGGCCTGACGAAAGCTCAATTAAAAAATGCATTAATTAAAAAAGGGGTCTTGCAAGCAGGTTGTGCCCAGCCCTCCTGGAGAGAGCTTTGGGTGTGGGGCTCAGAGAGGCCAAGGCCCATTTGTGAACACTTCCCTGGGCATGTTAGAGGATGGAAAGCACCCAAGGTTGCAGGTTTGATCCCCGTATGAGGGAGAGTGGACTGGCCGTGGCTGAAAAAGCTCAGTGACCCCTGCTTTAGGTAAAGGTAAAGGGACCCCTGACCATTAGGTCCAGTCGTGGCCGACTCTGGGGTTACGGCGCTCATCTCGCTTTACTGGCCGAGGGAGCCGGCGTACAGCTTCCGGGTCATGTGGCCAGCAGGACTAAGCCGCTTCTGGCGAACCAGGGCAGCGCACGGAAACGCCGTTTACCTTCCCGTCAGAGTGGTACCTATTTATCTACTTGCACTGGCGTGCTTTTGAACTGCTAGGTTGGCAGGAGCAGGGACCGAGCAACGGGAGCTCACCCCGTCATTGCAGGGATTCGAACCGCCAACCTTCTGATCAGCAAGTCCTAGGCTCTGTGGTTTAACCCACAGCGCCACCTGCGTCCCCGACCCCTGCTTTAAAGGTTCCCAACTCGCCATTTCAGTCCCTCCTGCCAACCAGAGAGGTGCCATGCCAACTCAGGAATTCCTGACCTCGCCCCGAACCTGTCCGTCTCTTTCCACAAATTCTTTTAAGGTGTGCTCATTCCACCGGCGGTTTGCTCTCCCGTTGCCCCTCCCAGACCTTTGCCCACCCTGCGGACCTTATCTCAAGCCGAGAAGTCAAAAGTCCTTCCCGGGGCGGCAGCAGCAGAAGGGCGTTGTGAGGCTGTGGAATGCCAGCCTCGCAGGTGACGCCGCTGTCAAAATCCGACCTGATGGCGGTCCCGGATTTGGAGACCTCTGTGGGGGCCAAGAGGATTTGGAGCACGTTGTTGGAAGATAGGTGCATGCACTCAAGAGATCACAGAATGGTAGAGTTGCGAGGGACCCCCAGAGGTCATCCATCCCAACCCTCCTGCAGTGCAGGAACGGCCTCCTGACCTCTGCTTAAAAACCTTCAAGGAAGGAAAGCCCGCTGCCTTCCATCCGTCGCACGGTCAAGCGGCTCTCAGCCATCCTGGGCGGCTTAAAACAAAATATTAAAATACATTTTAGGGTTGGAATGCAGCCTAGAATAGCATTCGCCTTTTGGGCCGCTGGTGGCGCTGTGGGTTAAACCACAGAGCCCAGGACTTGCCGATCAGAAGGTCGGCGGTTCGAATCCCCGCAATGACGGGGTGAGCTCCCGTTGCTCGGTCCCTGCTCCTGCCAACCTAGCAGTTCAAAAGCACGTCAAAGTGCAAGTAGATAAATAGGTACCGCTCCGGCGGGAAGGTAAACGGCGTTTCCGTGCGCTGCTCTGGTTCGCCAGAAGCGGCTTAGTCCTGCTGGCCACATGACCCGGAAGCTGTACGCCGGCTCCCTCAGCCAATAAAGCGAGATGAGCGCCGCAACCCCAGAGTCGGCCACGACTGGACCTAATGGCCAGGGGTCCCTTTACCTTTACCTTTATCAACTCGCTTGGCTTTTCCAAAGAGGGCGAGGAAGCGAGGTGCTGGTGTTCTCCACCACCAGACAGAGAAACCCTGGAAGTGCAAACTAATTCAGACACACACAGAGACACAGACACACACACACAGTGAGAGGAGAAAGAAACAAGGGCTGCCTTGTTCTCCCCGGTGGGAGAAAACAGAGGCTCGCAGTAGGTAACCCTACCGCGTGGTTTAATTCTCAGATCTCCCTTCCTGGGCATCTTTCAGGGCCCTGCTGGGGCCAGGTGGATGAAAGGAGTGAAGCTGTCCTCCCTGGCAGGGTGGCTCTGCCACCGAAATACCACCCTCCCCGATTGCCAAGTGACGATTTAAGCTCCTGAATCTTATCCCCTTCCACTGCCTGAATGTTTTGCGTTGTCTGCGAGCTTGGCGCCAGTTTCCTCTGCCCCTGGGGTCAATGTCTGCTGCCCTTTACAGCTTGCGAAACTCCCATTTATGACCTGCGGCTTTCTGTTAATTCTCTCTCCTGCAAAACCAGATAGGCATGGAGTGAGTCCACTAAGGAGGTGGTTTATGGCTCTGCGAACAAAACTATGAGCGACCCAACCACCTTTGTCTCGTCTCCCTGGCATTGTTGTTGTTGTTTAGTGTCCGCCTCTTGGTGACCCCCTGGACCAGAGCACGCCAGGCACTCCTGTCTTCCACTGCCTCCCACAGTTTGGTCAAACTCATGCTGGTAGCTTGGAGAACACTGTCCCACCATCTCCTCCTCCATCGTCCCCTTCTCCTTGTGCCCTCCATCTTTCCCAACATCAGGGTCTTTTCCAGGGAGTCTTCTCTTCTCCTGAGGTGGCCAAAGTCTTGGAGTCTCAGCTTCAGGATCTGTCCTTCTAGGGAGCACTCAGGGCTGATTTCCTTCAGAATGGAGAGGTTTGATCTTCTTGCAGTCCATGGGACTCTCAAGAGTCTCCTCCAGCACCAGAATTAAAAAGCATCCATTCTTCGATGTCCTGAGTGATAAATTCTCCTTTCTCCCAGCAGAGGGCAATCGGTGCTTTGCTATTCTATTAGGGTGGCCTCTAAGATAAAGAAGGTCTGCCTTAGAATCATAGAATCAGAGAACTGCAGAGTTTGAAGGGACCGTGGGTGTAGACAGGGTTTTTTTCTGGCGGGGAGGGGCTCCAAAAAGTTGTTGTGACACCCCCCCAAAAAAACTTGGGAAGCATCGTTCGTTAAGGGTCCCTAGAGTTAGGAGATCCCGGTTCCCTGTGCAGAACTACAAGAGTTGCCTGCAAAGAGGGAATTGATTGCTAAACCACTCTGGAAATCATATCTCTGTCTGAAACCCTGGAAATAATAATAATACTTTATTATTTATACCCTGCCCATCTGGTTGGGTCTCCCCAGCCACTCTGGGCAGCTCCCAACAGATTAAAAACAGGGCTGCCTTCAGATGTCTTCTAAAAGTCAGATAGTTGTTTATTTCTTTGACATCTGGTGGGAGGGCGTTCCACAGGGCGGGTGCCACCACCGAGAAGGCCCTCTGCCTGGTTCCCTGTAATCTCACTTCTCGCAGGGAGGGAACCGCCAGAAGGCCCTCGGGAGAGGGACCCCGGTGTCCGGGGTGGAGACGCTCCTTCAGGGATACGGGGCCATTTAGGGCTTTCAAGGTCAGCACCAACACTTTGAATTGTGCTCGGAAACGTCCTGGGAGCCAATGTAGGTCTTTCAGGACCGGTGTTATGTGGTCTTGACAGCTGCTCCCAGTCCCCAGTCTGGCTGCCACATTCTGGATTAGTTGTAGTTTCCGGGTCACCTTCCAAGGTAGCAGCCAGCCAGTGGACAACACTGGGCTATATCAGCAGCCAGTCTAACCCAGCAGAAGGCAGCTTACTATGTACTGAATGTATGAATAAAGGTAAAGGTAAAGGGACCCCTGACTATTAGATCCAGTCGTGGCCGACTCTGGGGTTGCGGCGCTCGTCTCGCTTTACTGGCCGAGGGAGCCGGCGTACAGCTTCTGGGTCATGTGGCCAGCAGGACTAAGCTGCTTCTGGCGAAACAGAGCAGCGCACAGAAATGCCGTTTACCTTCCCGCCAGAGCGGTACCTACTTATCTACTTGCACTGGTGTGCTTTCGAACTGCTAGGTTGGCAGGAGCAGGGACCGAGCAACGGGAGCTCACCCCGTGGTGGGGATTCGAACCGCCGACCTTCTGATCGGCAAGTCCTAGGCTCTGTGGTTTAACCCACAGCGCCACCCGCATCATATAATTTCTCCCCCTCTTGCTTCCCAGGGACCGCAAAGCCCTGTTCCTGATGTGAAGGCTGCGCAACACCACTGGAACACCCAACCCAACATCTGGAGAACATCTTCTCACCTCCTAAGGGGAAGTCTCTGAGGTACCTGCTTTCGATAACGGAAATGTATATCCGTAGGCTTGTCTTCACCTCGTCTCCAAGCACAGACCCTGAAGACGAAAAACCAAGCAGCCCCCGGTCCAGTTCGCGAGTGGAGATGAAGTTTGAAGAGGCAACGGGCGACGAGTATTTTGACTTGGGCCACCACCGCGAGGAGAGGGCTGGGAATGGGTGGGGAACGGCTGAGCCCCCCGAAAATGGGTCAAAGTCCATCAATGGGAGGAAGGACCTTTGGACTTCACCGCCGGACAGAGAGTCCAAGCTGGAGGTGGTCAAATCCGGCTCGCTCTACGACATCCGGGCGTACAAAGGCGAGACGAAGCCTTCGAGGCTTTACGACGGGGACGAAGAGGAGCTGAGGTACAGGATCCGTCCCGAGGAGGCCTCGCCGGAGAAAGCCGAGGAGCTGGAGGAGGAACGGCGGGAGATCATCCGCAGCCAAGTGGTTAGGAAGAGCACCACCATGGCCCAGAAGTGGAGCTCCACGGAGGAGCTGGAGGCCATCAACGCTTCCTCCGCCGCCCCGGGGACGAGGAGCTATTCCACCGGCTTCGCGGTCTGCTTCGACAGCCCCTCTTCCCGCTGGGAGAGCAGCCCCGTCGACCCTCAAAACATAGACACGAAGAAGATCAATTTTGCCATGGCTCGGCAACAGTTCTTGGAGTTGGAGAAGGCCAACCCCAAGATGCTTCTGGGGCCGAGGAAACCGGCGCCCAGCTCGCGGACAACGCAAAACGTTCAGGGGACGGAAGGGGAGAAGATTCCTGATGCCTACAGCCAGAGAAGAATTGGTTGGTCTACTGAGCGGGCAGAGAGTCACGTTCTCCAAAGAACAGAACCCACATCTCCCAAGCAAACCCCTATTTGTCAAAACTCAACTGGAGGCGGCTGGGATTACGGTCTGGCAGAAATGCCCCAGAACTCAAGCGTTGTGGCGTCCGATGGAAGAAGTGTCTACATCAAAGAGGCGGCAGGAGAACCTCTGGATTGGGAGACCGGTGGCCAAGGCCTTGCCGAAGGAGATCTGGGGTCGTCGGACGAGACACCCATCGAGCGGGAAATCCGTCTGTCGATGGAAAGGGAGGACGCCCACCGCAAAGAGAGAGGGATCCGCCGGGTCAACAGCCGGGACGAGCTGGTGGAAATCCAAACCAAGCCTCTGTTGCTGTCGGACGACACGCCGCCGGTTTCCTCCAGGAAAGGAAAAGAGAAACACACGGTTTCCTTCTTCGTGCAGAGGGAGATTGAGCAGGAAACCAGGCGCGAGGAGGACCTGCAGAAAGAAGGGAGGCTGCTGTCCGGGACGTACGACAGGGGGCTCCGACAGGAGTTATCGGAACGCCGGAAAGTGTTTGAAAGGGACGAGGAGGCCCCCAGGACGGCAAGGATGCCGGGGGAGCCAGAGGAGGCCCAGAACGGCGAACCCAAGGAAAGGACGGCCGGCCAGGACGTGAAGTGGAGCTCAGAGGCCTACCAGCCTTCTTTGGCCAGTGGAAGAAAGCAAAGGGGTGACTTGCACCCTTTCGACCGCAACGACACCGACCAGCGGGTGGTTCCCTCTGGGTCTTGGGTACCGGAAGACTCGGGAGAGGAGCCTGCGGTTTTGCGGGAAGGACATTTCGCCATCCCAGTGAGGAAGCTCAAGTTCTCGTCTGCCGGCGACCGGGAACCCCCGACCTCCCGGGGGAAAGAGGGCAGGCTGGAGGGGTCCGCTCCACGGGAGGAGCTGTACACCGTGAAGACGCGGAGACCCCGGATGTCGGCCCTGATTGACCAGGAGATCCAGGATGCCTTGCAGAGGGAAGTAGAGCTTCAGGAGCAGCGCAGGAGAACTGGGACTGCGGTGGGACCCTCTCGGACATGGTCACAGAGCTCGGGTGAGAGGGGCAGGGCGGGGGGTCGGTGCCAGCTGGTTCACGTGCCATGGCAAATCGCATCAACACAGCCGTCATTTCATTCACAAAGCCGCCTTTCTGTAGCTAGAACCCCGCTCCAGGAGGCTGGCAGGAAGGAATGGTTTGCAGAATTGCAACCGTAAGGAAAGGCAGTCACAAGTTAGCTATCTAGTTACTTATCTCCTTGACTTGGGGGTTCCATAATTCCATCCCCTCCAACGTTTCTCCCCTGAAAATAGGGACGTCCTATTCCATCCCCTCCAGTGTTTCTCCCTTGAAAATAGGGACGTCCTATTCCATCCCCTCCAACGTTTTTCCCGTGTAAATAGGGGCGTCCTATTCCATCCCCTCCAACGTTTCTCCCCTGAAAAGAGGGACGTCCTATTCCATCCCCTCCAACGTTTCTCCCCTGAAAATAGGGACGTCCTATTCCATCCTCTCCAACGTTTCTCCCCTGAAAAGAGGGACGTCCTATTCCATCCCCTCCAACGTTTCTCCCCTGAAAATAGGGACGTCCTATTCCATCCCCTCCAACGTTTCTCCCCTGAAAATAGGGACGTCCTATTCCATCCCCTCCAGTGTTTCTCCCTTGAAAATAGGGACGTCCTATTCCATCCCCTCCAACGTTTCTCCCCTGAAAATAGGGACGTCCTATTCCATCCCCTCCAGCGTTTCTCCCGTGAAAATAGGGACGTCCTATTCCATCCCCTCCAGCGTTTCTCCCGTGAAAATAGGGACGTCCTATTCCATCCCCTCCAACGTTTCTCCCGTGAAAATAGGGACGTCCTATTACATCCCCTCCAACGTTCCTCCCCTGAAAATAGGGACGTCTTATTCAGTAATAATAATAACCCATCTGACTGAGTTGTCAACTAATTAATAATAATAATAATAATAATTTATTATACCCCTCCCATCTGGGCAGGTCTCCCAAGCCACTCTGGGCGGCTCCCAACAGAATATTAAAAACACGACAAAACATCAAACATTAAAAGCTTCCCTGAACAGGGCTGCCTTCAGATGTCTTCTAAAAATCAGGCAGTTTTTTATTTCCCTGACATCTGATGGGAGAGCGTTCCACAGGGCGGGCGCCACCACCAAGAAGGCCCTCTGCCTGGTTCCCTGTAACCTCGCTTCTCGCAGGGAGGGAACCGCCAGAAGGCCTTTGGGAGATGGACCCCGGTGTCCGGGCTGGACGATGGGGGTGGAGAGGCTTCTTTAGGTGTACAATAGAACATTAAACATTACAAACTTCCCTATACAGGGCTGCTTTCAGATGTCTTCTGAAGGTTGCATAGCTACTCATCTCCTTGACATCTGATGGGCAGGCATTGCACAGGGTGGGCGCCACCACCGAGATATCCCTGCGCTTGGTTTCTTTCTTTTTAAATTTAACTCTCTCTTCTGATTCCCTCCACCAGCTGCTTCAGGAATTGCCGACAGCTACTGCGTATCGGCCGTGGCTGCTCCCGATTCCCCTGCGAGGTTGTCTCCTTTGCTGTCCCCGCGTCAAGCCTATGTCAGGAAACCATCCTCGGAACCGGACTGGAGAGCGCAGCGTCCGTCGGCGGAAGAGGAGAAGACGAAGAGGCACAGGGAGGGAGGAACGGTAGGGACTTGCCAGCAACTGCTGCAACAGGGTGTTGGGGGCGGAGGTCGCTGCCTTAGATAGGAGAATCGTAGAGTTGGAAGGGACCCTGTATTTTAATATTTTGTCACTGTATTTTGATATTTTGTTGGAAGCCGCCCAGAGTGGCTGGGGAAACCCAGCCAGAAGGGCGGGGTACATAGCTGTCAGCCGTCCCGTATTTGGCGGGAAAGTCCCTTATCCCAGCGCCGTGTCCCACTGCTGTCCCTTATTGATGATGTCCCTTAAATTTCCCGGGTTTCAAAGGAAGCAGCTCCTCTCCCTCCCTCCCTGCCGGCCAGGGAGGAGGGAGGCTCCAACTGTGTTGCTTGGCTGCGTTGCTCACCCAATAAGGAGTCTAAGAACGACTGGGGGGTGGAGCTTGCATGCCTTGTGCCAATCAAATCGGCCGCGTTGCCTGGGGACTCGCCTTTGCTCAGCGCTTCCCAGCGGAGAGGTGACGGTGGTTTTCCTTGCTGCATCCCCTTTGCCGGGTTGCTGCGCTGTGGGAACCACCGCTTGAGGCTTCGTTTGGCTGCTGGCTGGGCTTTGGCTCGGAGGGGCTCAGAAGTTGAACATACCTGCGCTCTGAAAATCCCTTATTTTGGCTGCTGGTCCCTTATTTTCAAATCTGTAAATCTGGCAGGGTATAAATATATCATCATCATCATCATCATCATTATTATTATTATTATTATTATTATTATTATTATTATGTCCAACCCCTCTGCAATGCAGGAATGAATACACAGCTGTCCTCTATGGGGATCAAACCTGCAACCTTGCTGTTATCAGCACCACGCTTTAACCAACGGAGGGGAAAGTGTCCGCTTTGAATGCAGAAATTCCCCGGTTTTGATCCCTAGGGGAAGAAACCCCAGTTTAATAATAATAATAATAATAATAATAATAATAATAATAATAATAATATATTTATATCCTGCCCTCCCCAGCCGAAGCCGGGCTCAGAGCAGGCATAGGAAACCTAGCCCTCCAGATGTTTTGGGACTACAATTCCCATTATCCCTGACCACTGGTCCTGTTAGCTGATGGGAGTCGTAGTCCCAAAAGATCTGGAGGGCCGATTTGGGGGATGCCTGCCCTAGAGTGCCACTTCTGCCCGTCAGTGCAGGCGGCGCTGAACTAGATGGAGCCCTGGCCCAGGCAGCTTCGTATTAAAAGCCGGCCTTTGTTTAGAATCAAGAGGGCTGGAATCTTGCATTATCCTTCGGGGAAATAAATAGCAGAGCAGCTGCGCAGGTGGCCGCCTGGTTCGATCCGCCCGGTGTCTCCAGTCGGAGCTGGGAAAGTCTGAATTGGGGCGGACACCGAGCTGAGAGCTGTGACTCAGCCCGAGACACTTTTCCTGTGTTCCTAATTTGCAAAACACTGGAGGGCATACAGTCAGCCGTTCCTACTGTAGCAGGAAACCCCCCCCCCAATCATTCAGTTTGTACAAACTTCACACACACTCACACTCACACACTACATACGCTATGCTTCTGTTATAAATTCATAGAAAATCAACCAGACATCAGATTTGCACTGTTCCACTTTTATTTTACTCCATGAAGGAAGGACTACAAAATGGGGAAGGTTTGATACAGGGCAGCCATAATCCCTTGAGCATAGCAGTACATACACAGGAGCCCTGCCCAGTTGCTATGCCAACCCTGATGGTCCCAGACAGAAGACCATCAAGATCACAAAGAACTTGCATATAGGAGTGGATTCAGCACTGACTGGAACAAAGGACAATGATCAGCTCTTCCCTCTGGGGGCAGGAAACTGCAAACTCCCCTCTGTCACCTGGAAAGTATTTATGGGGAGGGGGAAAGGGGGAACCAGCCAGGTGACAGGACACTCAGGTTACCACCACAACCCCTCCCTCAACCCATCCTTTCTGTGATGTATGCATGATGTTTCTGGGGGTGGGCTTGACCTAGAGGATGGGAATTTCAAAAGTCTTTATAAGGCCTTGCACACCTTTTTTTTCTGGGTCCCTCCTCTCTCCTGCAAGTGAGGGGAGCACCCTGTTGCAACAGATCAATAAAGGCTACAGGCTGCTGTTTTGCTCCAAGTTATCCTGGTTGGTGTCTTTGTTTTTGTCCAAGGGAGCCCTCGGATTTTTCCGTTAACACTACGGAATATCCCCTCCCTGCCAGATTTCCTGTTCTCTTACCTTCCTCCTCTTTCCCTCCCCCAGTATGCTGGCATCGATCTGCACGACGAAATCGACTCCGAGGTAAGACGGCGCCCTTGCCCTGTGGGGAGAAAGCCTTACACTGTCTTACTCAGAAGTAAGCCCCTCTGTATTCAATGGTCCAGACTGTGCAGCCTTGCACTCCAATCCTAGGTGGTTCTTTTTTACTCAGAAGGAAGTCCCACTGAGTTCAAGAGGATTTACGCTCTGGTGCACTCCCGATCATTCTCACAGTCCCTATTACAGTGGGGCCTCGGTTGTCGAACATAATCCATTCCAGAAGACTGTTTGACTTCTGAAACGTCCGACAACCGAGGCACAAAGGGTGGTCTCCAAAGTCAACGGAGAAAATTGAAAAACGCCCAGCGGAAACCGTTCTGCTTCGGAGACGCGTTCAAAAACGGAAGCAATTACTTCCGGGTTTTTGGCATCCGGAAACCGAAATGTTCAGCTTCCGAGAAGCTCAAAAACCAAGGTAAAAAGGTAAAGGGACCCCTGACTGTTAGGTCCAGTCATGGCTGACTCTGGGGTTGCGGCGCTCATCTCGCTTTACTGGTCGAGGGAGCCGGCGTACAGCTTCCGGGTCATGTGGCCAGCAGGACTAAGCCGCTTCTGGTGAACCAGAGCAGCGCACGGAAACGCCGTTTACCTTCCCGCCGGAGTGGTACCTATTTATCTACTTGCATTTTGACGTGCTTTCGAACTGCTAGGTGGGCAGGAGCAGGGACCGAGCAACGGGAGCTCACCCCGTCATTGCGGGGATTCGAACTGCCGACCTTCTGATCAGCAAGTCCTAGGCTCTGTAGTTTAACCCACAGCGCCACCAGCATACCGTCATACTACTACTACTACTACTACTACTACTATTATTATTATTATTATTATTATTATTATTATTATTACCCGCCTTTTCTCCTGGCAGGGACTCAAGGTAGCCTACACCTAAATTTTATTTCACCACGGTCACACGGCCCCCGGGAGCTCGTCTGCCAGGCAAGGCGGCCCCTGCTGGCTGCAAAAGAACACTTGTTCCCTTAACTGAGCCGCCGATTCCTTTTGCAGGTTGTGAAATCCACCAAAGTCGTCTGCCAGAGGGGACTCCTGGCTCAGCTTTGGGAGACGGGCCAGATACGCGGGGCCGTCGACGACAGCGACTGAACCTTGGAGAGGAACTAGAATTCCCAAAGCCAGCATCGGCGCCCGCCTGTGGGGCTTTTCTTTGGTATTTAATTCTCTGGTCTCCCAAGTGTTTTTCCGTTTGATCTCTTGCCGGGTTCGGCCAGCGGTCGGATCCCGCCGACCCATCTATGTCCGATTAAAATTCTGCGCCACTTTGATTGCGAGAGAGGCGGCCCAGAATTGATCCTGGCGATTTCACGGGTTCTGGGTTGCGATGGTGAGGTCTAGCACCTTAACTTTCCTTTTAGGGGGAGGTCAGTGGCAGTGCCGAAGACCCCCAAATTCAGCCCCTGGCGCTGCCAGCCAGTACTCAGGCAGATGGTCTCAGTGATGGACAGCTTCCCACTTCCCCCTTTAAATCAGTTCATGAGGACTGGAATCTTCCTTTTCTCTTTTTAAAGGAAAGGAAAGGGCTAGGGCTTGGGGCAGAGGCACCGCTTTTGGACGCAGAAGGTCCCAGATTTTAAACCTTGACAGCTCAAGGTCAGCCTGGGTGAGAGGCGCACTGCCTGACATAGCTGCTGCCAGTCTGTGTGGGGAAAGCTGAGCTGGGTGGAATCTTAATATAGTTTCCTTCCTTCCTGGGCGGAGGCAGTGGGGCTGAGTGGTCGCAGCACCTTCCGCCGTTTTGTGGCCGGTGGGTCCCAATAATAATAATAATTTATTATTTTTACCCCGCCCATCTGACTGGGTTTCCCCAGCCACTCTGGGCGGCTCCCAACAGAATTAAAAGCGCAATAAAACATCAAACATTAAAAACTTCCCTAAACAGGGCTGCCTTCAGATGTCTTCTAAAAGTCAGATAGTTGTTTATTTCCTTGACATCTGAAGGGAGGGTGCCACCACCGAGAAGGCCCTCTGCCTGGTTCTCTGTAACTTCACTTCTCGCAGGGAGGGAACCACCAGAAGGCCCTCGGGAGAGGGACCCCGGTGTCCGGGGTGGAGACGCTCCTTCAGATCTACTGGGCCGAGGCTGTTTGGGGCTTTCAAGGTCAGCCCCAACACTTTGAATTGTGCTCGGAAACGTCCTGGGAGCCAATGTAGGTCTTTCAGGACCGGTGTTATGTGGTCTCCACTCCCAGTCGCCAGTCTGGATGCCGCATTCTGGATTAGTTGCAGTTTCCGGGTCACCTTCAAAGGCAGCCCCATGGAGAGCGCATGGCAGTAGTCCAAGCGGGAGATAACTAGAGCATGCACCACTCTGGCCAGACAGAGTACCCTTGATAGGGCAGGAACCCTCGCTGCCTCACCAGGACTTGAACCCAGAGCTCCAGCGTCCAAATCTTAACTTCCTTTCTGCTACATTTCCAGCGTCTTTGTACAGGGCGGGGTTCTGTTTGTTTTCCGGCTAAGGAGGCGGCCCTGATCCATGCATGTAGTATCACTCAGGGTGCCTCACCCTCAAAGCTCGAGACTACCCTGGGACCCAGCAGTCTGTCTCTTGTCTGGTTCCTGCACGGTCACAACGGGCTCATATATGTATATGTGTATAATTTATATACGATCAAGAAAGAGGAATAAATCGTTTCGTCTCCGTCCTTTTGCGAATGTTAAGTCCAGTGCTGGATTTACGTATAAGCTAAGCAATTCATAGCTTAGGGTCCTCACTCTCTTGGGGGCCCCCAAAAAATTAAAGGGGGAAGAAAACTGGATGTACATTTCCAAAATATAAGATAGAAAACAAATAAAATAAAACCTACATACAGCAACAGTGTTTTGTGTTGTGTGGGCTCCTCTGGTGTAAGTCATGGGCCCCGCCTGCTCCCTAAAATATCACAGGTTTGCTCTTTTCTATATATAGGGTGCCTACATTCTGCATGGACTGGTTCTATGGCCACATGTGCAAATGGCTTGAGATACCTATGAGGTCCATAAATTACCATATAGCATATACCGGTATTCAACACAAAAAACAGTGACAATTTGTTGTTGACAAAGGACAGCTGGACATATAGGTGAAACTCGAAAAATTAGAATATCGTGGGAAAGTTCCTTGATTTCAGGAATTCAACTTGAATGGTGAAACTATGAGATTGACTCGTGACATGCAAAGCGCGATGTGCGTCTGCTTCTCAGAGGTCCAATCTTGCTTGATTTGCAATCCTTGTTTTGCTGATTTCCTTGAATATTCTGATTTTCTGAGATGGTTAATTTGGGGTTTTCACCAGCTGTACGCCATGATCATGGCAATGATCACAAATCAAGGCTTGACGTATCCCTTCAGGCAAAGGATAACGGCAGGATCCTTTGTGCTGGGGAGCCTTCCGTTTGAAATATCTAGCGTGGATGTGAGCTCTGTCGCGCCAGGCGAAAAAATCACACAGGCTCAGACTATAGATTTAAAAGTAAATTACAGTCCTTGTGCGCTTGGAAACTCTCTTTTAAAGTAGATTGCCCTTTGCACCCCAACGTGACCTTTATCTCCTTTAATTTTATTTCCCACCACTTTTTGGGGGTCCTCACTTTGTTGTTGTCATTTTTAAAAAAAACGAATGCTAACTTTAAGCTGCAACGCCACCCAGCTTCCACCAGAGGGCGGGAAGACACCGTTACAGATGTTACAGATGTGGCTCCAAATGCTCCTTCGATAAAGGGCTTGCTTCATTAGAGCTTCTGTAAATCTGGAAAATAGGGGCAGTTGGAGGCACTACTGAGCTTAATTTATTCATCCTGTAAGGTTATATGCAAGGTTATACCGTGGTAAAGGTAAAGGGACCCCTGACCGTTAGGTCCAGTCGGGACCGACCCTGGGGTTGCGGCGCTCATCTTGCTTTATTGGCCGAGGGAACTGGCATCCAGCTTCCGGGTCATGTGGCCAGCAGGACTAAGCCGCTTCTGGCGAACCAGAGCAGCGCACGGAAACGCCGTTTACCTTCCCGCCGGAGTGGTACCTATTGATCTACTTGCGCTTTGACGTGCTTTCGAACTGCGAGGTTGGCAGGAGCAGGGAGAGAGCAACAGGAGCTCACCCTGTCGCGGGGATTCGAACTGCCGACCTTCTGATCAGCAAGTCCTAGGCTCTGCGGTTTAACCCACAGCGCCACCCGCGTCCCTATACAGTGGTACCTCTGGTTAAGTACTTAATTCGTTCCGGAGCTCCATTCTTAACCTGAAACTGTTCTTAACCTGAAGCACCACTTTAGCTAATGGGGCCTCCCGCTGCCACCGCACCGCCGGAGCACGATTTCTGTTCTCATCCTGAAGCAAAGTTCTTAATTTGAGGCACTATTTCTGGGTTAGCGGAGTCTGTAACCTGAAGCGTATGTAACCCGAGGTACCACTGTATATCATTCCGGCAAGGCTCTTGACCACCGAACAGAAGCAAGGGACCTCTTAAGACAGGAAGTAGGGACTCTGTACTGTACTTGAAGAGACAGAGCAAGGTCAAGCTACTCTTCCCAGATGCAACATGTTGTTGTTTTCCTGCATGGCGTCACTTCTCATTGTTATTTCTGCAAGCCTTAAAAGAATGTGAACCGCTTATCTGGCTACCCCCGCCCTGCTTCTGCAATATTTCCGCTGGACGCCGCTTTTGCTGCTGCAAAAAAACCAGCTCCTTCCACCCAGCCAAGCTCTGTGCAAAAGCTTCCAGGTTCGGAGAAATCACAGGAGGCCGAGACAGTGGTCCCTTGGTTCTCAGACTTAATCCGTTCCGGAAATTCCGTTCCAAAACCAAAGTGTTCCAAAACCAAGGTGCGCTTTCCCATAGAAAGTCATGCAAAATGGATGGATCCATTCCAGACTTTTAAAAACAGCAATTTAACGTGAATTTGACTATCTAACGAGACCATTGATGCATAAAATGAAAGCAATAAACAATGTACCGCAATCACACAATCAATCAATCAGTAGCTGAGCTGGGTTCCACAGTCACAAAAGCAAAACAAGAGCCGCAAAAAGGAAAACGCAAAACAAATAGCAAAAATACGGCAGAACTCAATGTAACGCTCAAAACAGAGGCGTGGCACTCCAAACGGACGTGTTCGGCTTCCGAAAAACGTTTGCAAACCGCAACACTTACTTCCAGGTTTGCAATATTTGGGTTCCAAGTTGTCTGAATACCAAGGTGTTTGAGAACCAAAGTACCACTGTAGCTGTAGCAGTAGTAGTAGTAGCAATAATTTATTATCTATACCCCGCCCATCTGGCTGGGCTTCCCCAGCCACTCTGGGCGGCTTCCAGTAAAATATTAAAATACAATAATTCATCAAACATTAAAAGCTTCCCTAAACAGGGCTGCCTACAGATGTCTTCTAAAAGTCAGAGAGTCATTTATCTCTTTGACATCTGGCGGGAGGGCGTTCCACAGGGAGGGCGCCACCACCGAGAAGGCCCTGTGCCTGGTTCCCTGTAACTTGGCTTCTCGCAGGGAGGGAACCGCCAGAAGGCCCTCGGAGCTGGACCTCAGTGTCCAGGCAGAACGATGGGGGTGGAGGCGCTCCTTCAGGTCTGTGAGTATGGAAGCATCCCCTCCAAGTGTCCCGGTTATCCAGGAACAATCACAGGAGGACCCGGGAAGAGGGGAAATCCTTGGACAGCATGACAGAACTCAGGAGTGTGGGCGATCAATCGGGCAGATAAAATTTCGGCGCGGGTGTCTGTGCGATGCACAGAAAAGCAACAAGAAGTTTGCACTTCTGGGAGAGGCCATCTGAGGAGCCTTTCCTTTTGCACGCAGCAATGGGGGCTGTTTGTCTAAATAAGACACGCAATTTCTTGATGGGGTGGAAGAATGCAAAGAATCCGGAGAGGAAAAACCAGTTAGAGGAGAAGGAACAGAGGCCAGAGAAAGGGGCTATTTTTTTTTTTAACAGGGGGAAAGATACTTGCACCCGTTTCTAGCTATTAAAGGGGAGTTTTCTAAAGTGCGGTGCGGAGATTTGGTCATTGTTTCTCTACCCCAATGCCAGGGCTATGACCGGTTAGATGAGACAAGTTTCCTGGAGTTTTTGCACCGTGTTTCCTAAGGAAATTGTCTCCTCCGCAAGGCATGCGCTCGGCTCCAGCTGCCTGCAGAGACACCATATATCCACAGCACGTTTAAAGGATATTTCTTCCCCCAAAAATAATTCTGGGAACTGCAGCGTAACCCCTTGCTGTGCTACAGTTCCCAGCACCCTGAACAGACTGCAGTTTCCAGGAGCCTTTGGTGGGTGGGGACGAAGGGGGTGAGGACCTGCGTTTATGGGATGGCGGTGAGTTACCAGCAATGCCCTCCTGACACACAGGCCAGTCCCTACAAGAAAGAAAGAAAGAAAGAAAGAAAGAAAGAAAGAAAGAAAGAAAGAACAAGTCAGATCTCGGAGGTGGCGAAGTTAAGGAAACAGACATTTCAGCTTCCTGGAACCCCGTTGGGAGACCTTGCGAAGGAAATACAAGAGGGAGGCTCTTTGGCGCTGAAGGACAACTCGCGGTGGAGAACTTCTCCTAACTTCTCAGCACACGTTCTGCCAAATGGACCCATGATTTTTTCGTTTTTGCAAGCGACTGTCCCTGATATAATTACCATTGCCGTTTTTCTTCTTCGAAATTTTTTATCCATTTTATAACACAAACAGAAAGTACACACAATACGGACAAATTCTTGCCATATCCTTATTTCCCTAAACACTGTTAGGTGGCCTTCCCCAAGTCCCCCCTATCCGATTTTCATTTTACTTCATCTTTAGCAGTTTACATATGCCCATTTCAAACAAGCACTGCATTTTGCTCTGCGCATCATTCTGGGAATTAAACAGGCCCGCTTTTAGATGCGAACCAGAGCCGATTTCCGCCCCTTCCATCTCCGTTAATTTCTACTTGCTTAAGGACTAACGGCGGGTGCAAATTTGTGTTTGATTTTCACGTTTGCTTCTTTAAAGGGTTGTTCAGATGCTGAAGACAAGTTGGAATTTAAGGATGGCTTTCTGAAACCACTCCGGGCGGTTTCCATCTCTGTTTGCTCCGACGGGAAATTTCCATGACACTCGGATGAGATGAAAGGAGCTGGCGGGCATGAATAAACCATCGCTGCCCTGAATTATTTAGCGATGGACCTTGCGGTGTGCGAAGGGGGGGGAAACGATCCCTTCGTCCCTCATTGATGTTTCTGTCACCTCTGTATATAATATATAAGCCAGCCAACGCTGAACTTTATAATGCAGGCGCCAGAATGAACCTCTTTTTAAAAAACAAAGGAAGGGAATCTGGGGCGTTTGATCGTTTCCAAACAACCTGCTCGCTCGTACACCGTTATTTCTTGAATTTACGCCTTGCCCGCCCTCCCCAAGGGGCCCAGGGCAGCAAGCAGAGGCATGACTTAAAAGCAAAAAAAAAGCAATTTCTACTACAGTTGAAAACACTCGTAAATAAAACATCTCAGGAGGAACGGTCGAAGGAGCTGGGTATGTTTAGCCTGGAAAATATGAGATGTGATAGGATAGCCATGTGTACAAATGATACACAGCCTTGATAGAAGCACGCAGAAAGCGAGCTTCTGGAATTTCTACCTTCTACAGAAAAGCTGCAATATGGAGCCAAAGGTAGCAGGTCCTTTTCGGTGGTGGCACCCTGGCTTTAGAATACCCTCCCGAAAGAAGGAAGGAGGTCTTCTACAAAGCGTTCATTTCAGCCCTAGGTGTATTTACCCTTTTATACACACATATATAAAGCTGGTGGAACCGTTTCTGGTTTATTAACGTCGCGTTGATGTTTTGTTCTTACGATCGCAGCCCTGGAATGCATTTATATTTTGGTTTTTTTGGATTGAAGGAGTGGTGTGGAAACTGCCGAAATAAACTGACCGGTAACGGGGAGGATTGCCAGAACATTGCATTTTTTGCAAAAATAAAAATTGCTGTTAGAAACCATTTGCCGTGCTGGGGAGTCGGGGTTCTGCCATTTTTATTATGGTAGCTTGTGGTTTCAACAAAATTCCGCACCACAATAGGCAGGAAATGGCTGGCGTAGTCCCCCCCCCCTCTTTCTTTTCATAGTGTATATGAGGAAATGAGTAATCAGAGAGGAGCAGCCCGAAGCAGGAAAGTGTCGCAATTATATGAACGGCAAATGCCAAAACAAGACGCAGCCCCGTCCATTTGCAAAATTTTCGGGAGATTTGGCAGGGTGCGGAGGGAATCTGTTGGAAACTGTTCCTTCCCTTTAGGGTTTTTTGATTTAGTTCTTGTTGCTTATTCGGAAGCACACACATCAGAAAGGTTAGCAAAATCATATGGCCGGCCGACACCCCATACCTTTAAAGGAATTTGGCTTCTTGGGAATTGTGGTTCGCTCCCTCACAGAGCTACACTTCCTGGCACCCTTAAACTACAGTTCCCAGGATTTTATTTTATTTTTGAGGGAAGGGAGTCTTAAATGTGCTTCAAGTGCACACTATGTGTGCAGTCTTCTTGTTGTTGTTTAGTCGTTTCGTCGTGTCCGCCTCTTCGTGACCCCCTGGACCAGAGCACACCAGGCACTCCTGTCTTCCCGCAGTTTGGTCAAACTCATGCTGGTAGCTTCGAGAACACTGTCCCACCATCTCGTCCTCTGAAGCGCTGGAGTTTGGTGCCCAGGCAGGCCCGCACGTTCACAAGTCTCTCGGCTAAATGGGGGGTGGAGGGGAGGGCGATTTCATCTTGCCACGGGCAGAGAAAGGTAACCTGGAATTGAAATTACATCCCTCCCGGCCGAAACCCAATCCAGCCGTGTAACAGAATAAGCATGCGGTGCTGTCGCTGCCAAACAGCTGGTGAACTGGAGATGGGAGCCTGAAATGAAAGCAAAGAAAACTAAATTTAAAACGCCTTTCTTGCTTTCCCGTTCTTCATTCCCCACCCCCAGGTCTCCTTCCCCAACTACATTTCTCCCGGTTTCTGCCTTGCACGCCTTAGGTTCTCCCTCCGCGGTTGATAATAGCTATAGTTGCCATCGAAATTATTCAACCCCCATTGCAAACCAGGTTTGTTTTCGAAATTGACAGGCTTTCTGCTGTCTGCAATGAGCAAATCGAACAAAAGCAATCGAAATAGCTGAACACAACGGTGGCCCCCCAAATTCGGCTGGAAATTTCTCCAGGGCCCACCCGAGCTGGGAGAAAATTACTGAGTCTCACTGGCACAACCCCAAAGAGGCAGCGCTTGGCATGTTGTTGTTGTTTAGTTGTTTAGTCGTGTCCCACTCTTTGTGACCCCCTGGACCAGAGCACGCCAGGCACTCCTGTCTTCCACTGCCTCCCGCAGTTTGGTCAAACCTTCGAGAACACTGTCCCACCATCTCGTCCTCCGTCGTCCCCTTCTCCTTGCGCCCTCCATCTTTCCCAGCATCAGGGTCTTTTCCAGGGAGTCTTCTCTTCTCCTGAGGTGGCCAAAGTCTGGGAGCCTCAGCTTCAGGATCTGTCCTTCCAGTGAGCACTCAGGGCTGATTTCCTTCAGAATGGAGAGGTTTGATCTTCTTGCAGTCCATGGGACTCTCAAGAGTCTCCTCCAGCACCAGAATTCAAAAGCATCCATTCTTCGGCCATCAGCCTTCTTTATGGTCCAGCTCTCACTTCCATACATCACTACTGGGAAAACCTATTATTATTATCATTAATTTTATTTTTATTATTATTATCACCCTATACCTTGCAGTTCTCACAGGATGCAATATAAAAACACCAAACACATCAAAATAAAAACAACCCCCAACACATTTTATGGAGCACATTTTCTATGGATATCTAGCCCCTCTTTGGGAATTGCTAAATCCTTTTACCAGAACGACTTCCTTGTGGCGGGGAGTTCCATAGGTCTACAAACCACAGAATCCTTTCCTTAATTTTTCCTACCCCTTTTTTTTAGGGGGACTCAAAAGAGACTATGAAATCCAGGGTCTAAAATCACCTAACCCCAGGACAATGTCCTTGTTTTGTTGTTAAATTGTCAGCACCTGAACTCGGGATCCAGCTACAAATATATTTATTACACTACTAGAAACATATGCCCGTTCTCAAAATGGCCGCGGCAGCCTCGCGTGCCAGGCTTCCGCCGCCCGCCGCGTTCGCTCCAAGGCCCATCCACGCGCTCGCATTCCTTTGCCCAGACCCAAGATGGCCGCCGACGGGCCGCCCACCCTGGAAGACCGAGCGGGCAGCGAGGGGAGCCCGCCCCCAAAATGGCCTCCCGCCCGACGTCGTCAGCGCGCCAATCGCAACGCGCGCAAGAGCCGGAGCCCGCCCCCGTCTCCTAGCAGCACCCAATGGGAGCCACGAGCCGGGAGGAGCCCCGCCGCCCGCCTCGTCAAGGTGACAGCGCCGCCTGGCCAATGGGGCCCCCGGCGCCTCAAAAGGAGCCGAGGGCGGGCCCCGCCCCGCGCCGCCATTTTGTGAGTCTATATAACACGTAGCCGTTGAGCCCGCTCCTGCTATTCCAGCGCGTCCAGCTCCGCTTCCCTTTCGGGTCGCCTTCGTGTGCCATGGACGGGTGAGCGGAAGGGAAGGGGGGGCGGTTTGTGAGGGGGAAAAATCACCTCAGGGGAAGAGGAGGGGGGAGGGGCGGTCGAAAAGGGGGCGGAGCTCACCTGAGGGGGGGGGAAGAAGTCCCGCCTGAGGGGAATTCGAACCCGGTTCCGTGAAGGGGGGGGGGCGAAAACTAGGCCTTTTCTGAGGTAGAAAGTGAAATATATGAGGGAGGGGGAGGGGGAGCGGGCACGCGCACGCGCGCCACCGTCCCCCCGTCTCTTTTGAAAGTTCCGTATGCGCGCGCATACGCACTCGCTCCCCCGCGAAAGTTCTAACCGGCGCGCGCGCCCCCGCAGCCGCGTTCCCGACCTGCGAACGTTCTGAAGCGGCGAGGGGGGGCGAGCGCGCTCCCGCGGCAACGTTCGGCGTGTGTGCGCGCGCGCGCGGGGCCCGCAACTCAACGTTCTAAAGTTCTTCTCTGCTCCTCCGAATAAAGTGGGGCGGGGGGGGGAGCGCGGCGGGAGAAGGCGCATGCGCTTCAGCGCCCACCTAAGCAGCTCCGTGGATGATGCTCGATCCCGTCTTGTGTTTCAAAGCCACCCGTGAAACTTTGTTCCCAAGTGTCTTGTCTCTGCTGCCTCGGGCTAAGTCTGCTCTTAGCCACGCCCTCTTTTTTTCTCTCTTCCTCTTTCTTACTCTGCACCCCCAAGACTTTTTTTTGGGGGGGGGTTATATGTGCATCCCCTCCAACGTTTCTCCCCTGAAAAGAGGGACGTCCTATTCCATCCCCTCCAACATTTCTCCCATGAAAATAGGGATGTCCTAAGGAACAGAGGGACGCGGATGGCGCTGTGGGTTTAACCACAGAGCCTAGGGCATCCCGATCAGAATAATAATAATAATAAATTTTATTTATATCCCGCCCTCCCCAGCCGAAGCCGGGCTCAGGGCGGCTAACAACAATAAAACAGTATAAAAGTATAGCATAAACAACACTCTAAAATCATTCATTATAAAATTAATTAATTCAGGCCACTGGCAACCATTGGGCCAGAGCTCTGCGAAGATTGCCGAGGGAGGGAGTCAGGCTGCGCCCTGGCCAAAGGCCTGGTGGAACAGCTCTGTCTTGCAGGCCCTGCGGAAAGATGTCAAGTCCCACAGGGCCCTGGTCTCTTGTGACAGAGTGTTCCACCAGATCGGAGCCACAGCCGAAAAAGCCCTGGCTCTAGTTGAGGCCAGCCTAACAGAAGGTTGGCAGTTCGAATCCCCACAATGGGGTGAGCTCCTGTTGCTTTGTCCCTGCTCCTACCAACCTAGCAATTCAAAAGCACGTCAAAGTGCAAGTAGATAAATAGGTACCACTCCGATGGGAAGGTAAACGGCGTTTCCATGCACTGCTCTGGTTCGCCAGAAGCGGCTTAGTCCTGCTGGCCACATGACCTGGAAGCTGTATTCCGGCTCCCTCGGCCAGTAAAGTGAGATGAGTGCCGCAACCCCAGAGTCGGCCGCGACTGGACCTAATGGTCAGGGGTCCCTTTACCTTTAAGGAACAGTGGTACATTCCGTAATTCCATCAGAAACTGGGAGGGCTTCTGTGAATCCAGGAGTGTCCCCAGAAAATAGGGGCACTTGTAGGGTCTGCTTGTGCCTCTTAAGGATGCAAGGACCCTTAACTAGGGGGTAAGTGCTGCTGAACTTTGATGCACTCGGGTTTGGCCTTCTGTTGCAAGAATATGTACCCTATCTCATGAATGAACCCAAAATCACATGAGACGGTGGCGAAAGGCCTTTGAGCGATCTAAAAGAAAAAGGGAAGTTCATGTGTGCAGTGTTGCACGTGGGTTAAAAAGAGAAGTTGGGGAGTGTGGCAAAGCCACAAGTCTAGCAAAGGGCAGTGCGTGCTTGGGTAACAGATTTGATGACTGCAGAGGGTTGGGCTGGATGACCCTCGTGGGATATTTCCAGCAACTACAAGGAGATGTTTGGGATTGATCCTGGCACCTTCTGCGTGTGAAGCAGACGCTCTACTGTTGAGCAATGGCCCTTCCCAAAACCGGGCACAAACCTGCTTAAAGGTGCTTATTCTTCTGTCCTCCTTTTTTACAGCTTAGTCCCGAGTAAACCAGGGCAGCAGATGCCCTGGGGATGCCAGAGGTTGAACTTTGGGGAGTAAACCAAGCGAACAAATGAAATGGTTCACACCCCACCCCACTGCTATGTAGAAAGGAAGCAATGGTGGCTGGGAATAAAGCTGTGTGAACTGAGCGATGGGTGTGGAAGAAGAAATAAGGGTTTGGAAAAGGATGAAGAAGGAAATCTTGGGGGGTTGTCTCTTCAGACACCCTTTAATGTACTTAAGGAACAATTAGTGGTTTGGATTATCCTCATTAGCCTGATGCAGAGTATACCTTTCACTCCCCATGCCCCCATGGTTTCCATATTCTCTGTACTCTCCCCTCTTCTCTGAATTGCAGCTTCCTTCGGTCGACTTGCTTCAAGCACCCCATTCTATGGGTCAGGGTAGCTGCCTCCTTCTCCCCACGACTTATATTTATGAAGCCTGTGTTGTGCTTCTCCCCCACTTCCTATCCTTATCTGGAAGCACATTTTCTCTTCTGAACCGCCCCTTCTCCCTGAAGTGTTTGGTTGTGACCCTCTTGCCTCAGTCTCTTAAGTGCACGCTGGTGGAAGAATATACTAAAAACACTGTTCACTTCTCCCTTACTGCCAGGATGGATGAAAACTTCAAACTCATTCCCTCGCAAAGGAGTTCCATTGTCAGCATACTTTCCTGGAGATCACTGATTGACCTTGGGTCAACTTTGTAGATAGTTTTTCTCATTGCCTTGGTGGCAAGCACGTAACTGCCTAGGCAACCTGGTTGCAGTACTTTGCAACATGGGCAGGCCAGCTTGCAAGGTATCCCCCCCCCCCCAACTAGAACCCTGAAGCCTAGCAAATAGAAGTAATATACAGTGGTACCTTGGTTCCTGAACGTAATCCGTTCCGGAAGACCATTCGACTTCCGAAACGTTCAACAACTGAGGCACAGAGGGCGTTTGGCAATGTCAGTGGAGAAAATTGAAAAAAAGCGCAGCGGAAGCCATTCGACTTCTGAGGTGCATTCGAAAACTGAAGCATTTACTTCCGGGTTTTTGGCATTCAAAAACCAAAACGTTCAGCTTCCAGGGCGCTCGAAAACCGAGGTACCACTGTACTCCTAATAATTAAGGAACAGCCCGTGTTTGAAATTCCCCAGGCATGTTTTGCTATTGACACGGGTCCAGTTGCGACAGTGTGGAGATTTCTGGGTGTCAGGTTGGCAACTGACATCTCCATGGAGCCACCTGACTCACGCGCAGTCCTCCATCCAGACATCAAGGAAAAGTTAAGTGCAGGGCTGAGTACAGATACTTCGACTGTGTTACAGCCTTTCCACAAGCTACCCAAATGGAACTCAGACCACAGTTTAAAAACCTCTGCCTTAGTCAAAAGTTAATACCGTTTCCATTTTCACTGTGTGTGTTACTCCTTCTTGCATACTGAGACACCCTTATGTACTCCTTTGCTTAGTTTTTTGGGGGGGAAAGGATACTCCATTTTAACCCTTCCTTGTTTGCAAAGGAAAGTTTTTGTGCAGTTTCATTGCTTCCCTGTCTGCTACTTAATTCTAGTTTTCTAGTTCATTCTTCATGTGGCTTTACCTTCTGTTGTGTGGGTGCCCATTCAGTGTCCCACAGGCTGTTCCCTCCAGCTTCCTCCCACTTTGAGTGTGTCAGGAAGCTTCCCACCTGCTTTTCTCTGCATTGCAAAAAAAAGGGCTTGCTGGGAAGGTCCTATTTCTGCCACACCCTTCCATTTACCTAGAAAATGTTTCCTCCTTTAATTTGCATGCGAATCTAAGTTTCCCCTGCAGGCGTAGTTGGGTGGAGATTTGTTGCCTAGGTGTGGAGAGCAATGTATGCCTGGGACTTCTGCTTTTCTTTTGAGTCACCTTTTAAAGGTGACCTTGAGAACCACAATAAACTAGTCAGTATATTGTCCTGGCAGTTCATGTCCATCGAAACAGTTCTGTCATTACATATTGGTTCAGAGGTTGAACAAGGGTAAGTTATAATTCTGAGCCAGAAATCAAACTTCTTGGGCGCCAGCCCTGTATAGAGCTGGAAAAAAAAGAAACCATCGCATCTGAGTGCCACTTTAAAATTCCAGTGTAACTGGGTGCCCGAAAGTATTTCAGCCCTGGTGCCATGTCGCAAAAAAAAACAATTCTGTGTCAATTGTCAATCAGTTGATTTCAACTTCTATTTCCTATTGATGGGGTGAATGTTTTTTCCACACACACAGTCCATGGTGAATGTGGAAGGAATATCCAATAAAAACAAGGAATATTTTCAGATAAATGGGAATAGGTTCCTTAAACTATGACCAGCAACCCTTCTCTATCTTGAGCTCCTGTGACCAGTTCTGGTGGTCCCTTACTCAGCGGGAGAGCCACACTATACTCCCAAGCCTGGATCACATTGTCTGCTCTCCAACAGAGCCTCTTATCTTTGCCAGGAATGAACCTCAACTTACTAGACCAAATCAAATACATGAGTCTATCTGGGCAAATCATTGAGGATTTTCACGGCTTCACTGTGGCACCAGGTGAATAAAAGGAAATGGAGCTCAGTATTGGCATAGTGGTGGCATCCAGGCCCTCTCAGATGACCCAAAACTTGCATTCTGTTTGATGCAGTTCTCTGTCTTTAAGAAGTGATAAAGACCGGAATAGCTGACTACCACTGATAGATGTAGTTTTGCAAAAAAAAAATACAGTTTCCTGGTGGGAGGGGAAAAGTGGACTTCCTTTGGTAGGAAATCTGTCTGTTAAAATGCTGAGCCCCAGGAATTGGTCCTGATAACAAAGTTCCTTTGGCTGGCAAAGTCCATATATTAAGTTTCCTGTAAGTATCTCCCACCATTCCACTCCCAGCCTTGACTCTTCCACGGGAAATAACTCCTTCAGTATGTTCTGATGGAGCTTCTCAATTTGCCTCGAAGATCACGCAAAAACCTACATAAAATAGTTTCTAAGCAGCTATTAACAATTTCTCATTAGGTATTACTGAACCTAACAGTTGCTCGGTTATGATCAGTTTAAAACCATTGTCTCAACTTGCTGTGTAAAAAAATAATAATCCTTGAATGAGCCCTTCCCCAGAGAAGCAGGAAATAAGAGTCATTGCTCTCAGAATAACTTTTGAGAGTTAGTCTGTCTTGGGAATTTCCTCCTATAGATGAACAGAAGTAAAATGGCTTTTCAGTAACCCTGTATTTTTTTAATCTCTTATACAATTTGCATGATGACGAAGCAGTGGAAAGCATCTCTTTGGCTGGGCTTCTCTGCTGATTTCACAGATGGGTTTAATTAGTCCACTTGAACTAAGCGTTCAAGATCTCAACAAAACCCATCTGTCTCCGCTGGCAATTCTAAACACCAGTGGGATTGTAAAAATTCTGCGTTCCCTCACTTGAGCTTTTTCTTTTCTTAAAAAAAAGTCATTGGTTCGCAGTGGCAATTGCTGCTAGCTTGTAGTACTCCTGGCAGCTAGTCCTGAATCAGACTTAACGCCAGCTGTGAACTGCTGGGGGTGAGGAGTCAAACGTTGGCTTCTGAAGAAGAAATGCTCAGGCGGTTGGGGCAAGGGAGCCCAGTGGTTTGCTGGGATTAAATATAGGGGCAGTCTGGCCTGGTTTCTTCGAAGTTGCCAAATGAGTGAGCAAGGGGAGTGGTGAAGTAAACCCTTTGTCTTAAAACTCCAGGTGTATGGCAATACGGCTGTCTGTCTGGCTGCCTTCACACATAAACGCTAAGCCAAACTATGGCTTGGTTTGAGCAAGCAGCCACTTGCTGCTGCGTTGAGCTAAGCCATGGTTTGGCTACTGCGTTGTCCAAACCCAGGCTTCTGGTTGAGCACTCTCCAGATGAACCCCTGAACTGCAACCAAGATTTGTCCAGTGGTTTCCAGCTTGTGCTTTGGGTGGACTCAGCCATGAGCCGGGATTTCTCCGGCATCCTGAGCCAGACTGTGGCCTAGCGCATTGGCAAGACAACCAGGGGATAGACCCATTTAAATTCATAGGCTCATAGAAGGGATTCTGAGGATCGCCTGGTCCAATCTGAATATGCAGCTGCCCCACATGGGAATCGAACCCACAACCTTGGCCTTGTCAGCACCACGCTCTTAACCAATGCAACCATGATTGCCATTCTGAGAGAACTAGCTGTTTGGGGTTGCCACCGTGTACTCTCATTTTGTGATCATGCGTCTCTGAGGGACCTTACAACCTGCAGTGCTGCGGCCCTGCTCATTTTCCTTCTGTCTCTTGTGACTAACACTGGGGCTACCAGCAGCACTGCAGTCTTGATATGCTGGGCTGGGGGGAAGGGGTGAGGGAACAGAAATAATCTGTTGGGACAAGTACAGACCCCATTGCTTAGGGAGCCCAAGCTCTATAGTCAGGGCTGGAACGTTTCTTGAGTTCAGTAGTTTCCCCCCTTTGATACAGTGGAAAAAGATGGACTCAATGAGATTAGAGGACCTGATTCTAGACAGATATTTATATCAAGGGTGTCTGCAGAAAGGGATAAGATCTCAATGTCCCTTAAAGGGCAACTTACTATCGTATGCATCATTAAATGCAAAAAAACCTTGCTCCTCTAAGCTGGACAGAGCTGGGTGGAAGTACAATTTGAAACAGTTCTTGTTTTCTTCACAGTAATTAACGTAAACTAGCAATTCTCCTTTTTGGGGGTGAATTGCCACTATGACTTACAGACTGAGATGTGACTGCATGTAACACATCTGCCCTTTGACCTGGAAGTTGTGTTGTATTCTTAGAAACAGCAATCGCTTACCTTGTTACCCATGCGCTTTGCTGTTGGAAGAAATACAGTTTGCTGTCTCGTAAATTTCTGAATACCTTTGGCGCTTGGTTCCTCATCACTATTTTAAGCATACAGAGTTTCTTGCTAAGAGTTGCATAGTTGTTGTTGTTTTTATACTTCCTGTATTTGAAAACCAATCTAATATTTTATGTCTTGTCCTTCTCTTACAGCATTGTCCAAGATATAACAGTTGGTACAAAGGTAGGCCTTTTTCCTTTCCTTCATTGCTTCAGCAAATGTATGTTGTCCTGTAAACCACCGCATTTACAGAAACAAGCTGCTTTTAAAAGAATTGGTGTTTTGTGACTTGTGTTACCTGGTACGAGGCTTATATAGTCGTTTCTACGTGTCTGTTGTGTAGGAACTGGAACACGCAACGGTAGGGAAATGTCTGGTGTGTTTTCAGGCACACATTTCAGCGTGTTGAGCAATTTGTGTTTTTGCTAGAACCCCAAGATCCATCAAAAGGTTCAAAAGACATACACTTAGAAATAGAGAATTCTGAGCACAGGAATTTGTTCAGAACAGCATAACATAATGGTACTCAGTCTTTCTACAGAAACATGCACTTCTGGTTAACACACACACACACTCAGCTTCCTTAATTTCAGCTGTAGAATATGAGAGCAGGGGTGTTTTGTTGCTAGTGTTAAAAGTCAGCAATCCTTGCCAATTTCCTCCTAATCACAAGTCATGCATCCACTTTGCTCACTCTGAGTGGTCCTTGAATGTTCTGTTGTATGCAGGATGTCCTTGGCAATTCATAGATAGCTTGGTGATTGAAAATATAAAACAACATCGCTATTAAAGAAGTGTGGTGAGAGATCTGGACATATTTCTGCCTGAGAAAGAACGAGTCCCTAATTTTAGGGACAACTCCAGCTGTCTTGGTCCACACCCCAGGCCTGTATTGTAAAGTTGGTTTGCGATTAAACCATCACCTATACCCTGGGAGCACAATAACGCTTGGCCTTTTATCCTGCTAGTTTCGACCCAGCCTTGAAGTAAAGCTTTTATCTACAGAAAATGGCAGTGGTAGGAACTGCAGTGGAGGCAGCATAAAAGCTGAGACAGCACACCTCAAGGAAAGGAAAGGATAGGATAGGATGTGCTGCCTGAAAGGGATGTAGTAAAAATACAAGACTTAGCTACTGGCAGGAGTGTAAAGATGTGTTCCTTACTTAGCTGAGAGGAGTGGCACCTAGTTTGCAACAGGCTCCTGTCTTTTAAGTTTGAAATCTAAAGAAAATTCTGCCCAGCGAGACCTCTGGTTTACTAAAGCTGATTACAATCACATCTAAAGGCAGGAGGGGGATGAATGTTCGGCTTGCTGTAATCACAACCTGGAAAGGAGATAGGAACCAGGAAGCACTGTTGACTTTAGATCATGGGATGGGAGACTTCCGGGGTTGACGCGATCTGGGAATGGCGGATTCCCTCCGAGCTCCGGAGGGAATCGGCTCAGCAGGGGACGGGTCTTTGCCGTGCCGGCGACACGGGGACCCTTAAAACCGCAGGCGCGGAATGCCTGCGGACTGAAGACTCGGCGGGTGCCTTAAGTGCCCCCCCTGATTCGCGAAGAGCCTTTTTAAAGGCTGCGGAGGGGATACGGGGGGTGGCGCGGCACTGAGAGTCCATCGCTACCTCTGCTGAGCGAAGCCGCGAGCCATGACCGGAGAGCGCTGACTTCCTTCCTTGAAATTCGGCTGAAAAAACAACCCGTGAGTAATTTGGACTTGGCTTTTAAGAAATTTATCCACTGAATTTGAGACGATCGGGGGATGTGCTAAAAGGAAGTCCGCACCCCCTACCTTGCAGACGATCTAGAGCAACGAAAAAAGAACTAAGCTGGAGTGCCTACCCTGTAAAGGGTGAGCTTTAAAAAAGACAGTAACTTCCAAGATTTGGAAATTTTGAGCAGGAGAGAGGAGTGTTGGATGTTTTATGTTCTGCTGTAAATAACCCCCCTCCCGGGCCCGGGAGCGTCCTGCTTTGGAGCTGGTTTAAGAAGCGCAGAGTTTGACAGCTGTCAAAGCTGTCAAACGGACTGTTAATAGTGGAAAATTGCTACCTAAGTTACCTCTGGACTAAAAAGAGTTACAATTGATCTAAAATTGTTGGAAATAAAGAAACAATAACAAGACAGAGGACTGTTGGGGAAAAGAATACTAAGTAACCAGATTCCCTCTAGAGGGAATTCTGTGGAATTACAATGGCTGTGGATGGAAAGATACTGGGAGAAATCGAAAGGATGTTTTACTTGGTTGGAATCTTACAAGAGCAGACTACGGCTATGAGTGAACAATTGATGACCTTGACTTCTGAAACAAGTAGTCCTGCTGAATGTAAAGAGGACCTCAATGAGAAAGAATCCACAGCTGAACCAGAAATGATAATAGAAGCAGAGGAGAAGACAAAACAAGAAAGAGAAGAAATGATGTGGGAAAATACTGAGCAGAAGCTGACGCCTGTGGAATACAAACAAGGAGACTATTGGAGTAAATCTACTATAAATCCACGAAAGATGCAGAAGATGAAAGTGGAGGCCCTGGGAGTTTATGAAATTAAGGAACTTAAAATAAAGAAATATAATTGGGGCCTCCACATAGACTCTGACTTTGATTACCTTCAAGATTCATGCCTTGTGGAAACTCTTCAGCAGCTGTTTGCAAATATGGGAAGAGACTTTGGACTGATGGTGAAAGAACTCTTTCGAGATGTGACGACTGGCATAAAAGGTTACCAACAAGACCGGCGGAGAGGGACTGAAAGAGACTGGAGGGCCTCGGACGTGAGGAACCCGGGCTAAGAACTGTTATTTTGGACATGCTTTGGGAAGGGACGCAAACCGGGGATGGGAGGGAGGGAAAAAAATTAAGTTCTAACAACACTCATGATTATGGGATTTGGTTAAAAAGATCATTATTCAAGACAAAATGGGAAATCGTTGGAAGGGAATTGAGGTCCAACTTAGAAAAAATTAATTTTTGTTTGTTTTTATAAAAGGACTAATATTAGGACAGGGAAATGCCAATTTGCTGACATAAATTTGGAAATGGGGATGCAAGGGAGGGGGTAGGGGGAAGTCAATGACCAGGGTTAGGAAATAATATTTTCGGGAAAGTATATATGTTTGTTGTTGTTTTCTTTTTTTTTTCTCTTTCTTTGTTTATGTGTTTATTTGTTTCTTGTGTTTTTGTTTTTGTCTATATAAAATCCGAAAACTCAATAAAAATTTTATAAAAAAAAAAAAAAAAATAGATCATGGGATGGGAGCTGTGCAGGCCTGTTAAAATCCTAGGTGATCAAACACTGAAGGCTGCTGGTGCCTCCATTTTCTTAGACTGAGTAATGGCTCAGTCATCGGCTGGTACCTAACATAGGGAATAGAAATAATTATTTTAATCGCTAGCTTGCTCTGAATCCAGGAAAGAGAACGTGAAATCATACCTCATGGCAGACCACCGAGCCCTGGGTTGGTGGATGGGGGGGAACACTGACGTTTTCCAAACCCCTCCCCCTTTGCCACGATGACTGAACTGCCTGTGTCCCACTATACAAACGCCACAGGCTCCGTAACACATTTCATTGTCCCCTCCTTTGCGAGCCGCGCTTGAGAGCAATTAGCTCCGCCTGGCTGGATAGACCTGGTTTTGTAGGGAAGCCAGGATCTTTGCCATGGGAACAGCAATTACGGCTTCGGGCCACAGGCCAAGAATGCGAGCGGAGGAATTCTGGCCCCTCAATTTACGGCTTCAGTTCAAAGGCTGCAACAGGCTGCCTCTTGGTAGGCCTTGCTGGAGCAGGCTTGGCCACAGATGGGAGCCACATGTGCTGACACAAAGGGATATTGACTCATGCAGACCTTTTCTTGGCAGTCTAAAAATATGGGAAACACGTAGGGTATGCAGTTAATGTTGCTGTATATGTGTGGAGGTGCCCATCTGCGCTGCAAATGGCGAAACTCCCGTTTCCTTGGTTCTGGCACAGCTTTTTCAGTGAAATCGTTGCTGGGAACAGATGACCCGAGTGACTGGGAAGAGGAGTTTCCCTAATTTACATCCGTGCTACTATTTGGGAAACATTAAGGTAGACAAGGTCTTACCTCCACAAATTGCAAGGGTGGGTGTGGGGGTGTTTTAAATGCCCCATCTTATGTAAAATGCATCACTCCCTGCAAATGGAAAACTAGCCACTTGCAGTCAGAAAGGTCTAGAAAGTCGTGTTTTGTAATGCAACAATAGCCTGGCTTT
Source organism: Podarcis vaucheri (assembly GCF_965113315.1). Lineage (NCBI taxonomy): Eukaryota > Metazoa > Chordata > Lepidosauria > Squamata > Lacertidae > Podarcis > Podarcis vaucheri. The sequence continues at coordinate 12,041,940 of NC_138756.1, read as the reverse complement.
CCTTTTGCAGTATGTATGTCGCTGTAAAGGGAGCAATTCAAATTATAGCCCTCGCCTTCAGCCTTGAAGTGGTTCCTTTTGCTGTGGCCTTGTTTATCCTCTCAATAACCCAACAAAGCAGATTCTTATAGCTTTGTTGATTCCTTGAAGCAAATAGGTCTGTTTTGTGTTAAACTTATACACCAGAAGCCTTGTTTGGGAGTACAGTATAGCAATCAGAAGTAGCTTTTCCATGATCTTTCCGCTCTTATAAATATACAAAACATATTCATCAACAAATACATTATATTGCAACCCCTTATCCCTTATATACCCAGTATATACCTGCACTCTGCGGGAAAGTTTATCCTCCGAAATCCAAAGTTCTGAGGCCTGTTCCACAGTAATTTGGAGCAGTTTTGCGTGGCTGCCTCCCTGTTTTGTACACTCCCTGGAAACAACTGAAGACTCATTTGTTCAAACAGGATTTTCCAGCTGGATAAATGAACCTTTAATATTAGTGTTTTGTTTTGGCTATGTTTTATTTTTTTAAAAAACGTTTTCCCTGTTTTTCTTGTGCTTCACATTTAAACTATTGTGTAGAAGACAACAAATAAATAAATGATGATGGCCAGTAATAGAAAAGTTTACGGCAAGCAAGCGGTATACACTAATACCACTTGCATAAACTATCCTCACTGAGCTTCCTCATAATAATCCTTGATACTCAGGTTATCACAATTCGCAAGTCACGAGAGAACTCGATCAAAACCCCTCTGCACCGATAATGCAAATATATAAAGTGTGCATGAGCGTAGATCTGCTTTCACGGTTTGCCTGTAACCTCTCGGCCTTCTAGAAGTTCTGATAGTAAAATTGCAAAGGGGTGGAATCAAATAATCGTAAGGGCCTCATCCTGTGGTGACGATCCCAATAGGATAGCCTACAGCAGCCAGCTGCCCTTCAGGTGTTTTGAGTCCGGCCGGCATGAGCTCCAGCTTAGCATGGCTGTGTTTGTTGGGGTGGTTGGGAGTTGTAGTGCAAAACATCTCGAGGGTGCCAGGAAGGATGGCGGGAGCCACTTCAGAGCAAAGAAATGTGCTTCCATCTTACAGACTGCTAAGCTAATTGTAACCACAAACTGAATCTCAGATATAAAACACTGGGCTATGTTCGTGGCCTCTTGCACCCAATTTCTTGCAGAGAAATGTGAGTACAAGTTAGTTCTGATTGCATTAGCTTGGTTGTACGTTCCTGTTTGCCTAATTAAAGTTATTAAAGTTTTTGCTTAGCCTCTTGAGGTTATTATCGGAGCCGGTAGTAACATAAAGCCTTAGTGTTGGGAGGGGCGCCTCCTTCAAATGAGAAACTGACTTGGATGTTCCCTCCATGAAATAAACAGTGTTTCTATTCTGATGAATCTGGCCCGTACTGATAAAAAGACTACGGAAAAACTACCAAATTTGACATAAATGAAAAGCATTCTAATTTTGCAAAGCTTTGCCTTGGGTGATGCTGGAGCCATCAAGTCAGTACTGTACAGTTTTTCACTTCCCTGTAGAAAGGCCCCTTAAAATAGTGGCCTTTTAGCGTGTGGAAGAAATACCAGGTGACGTGGAATGTCCCCTTATACCGAGACAGACCATTGCTCTATCTATTGTCCTATTGCTTCTGAATAAACCTAGCGGTGGAGCAATAAAACTGCTAGGAAGTTTGCAAAGCCGAGCAGGGATTTGTATTGCAATTAAATGCACTGTGCAAGAACTGAAGAACCCAAGTTGCCCTGGTTCTGCTAGGTGCTAATTTTGTTCACAAGTCCTGTTGGCATCTGTTGAGGTGGGAAGCATCCTGACTCTGTGTATGCCATGTGCTTGGCACATGTTTTCTTCATTGCTAAACATGTCTTGGAAGCATGTCCCAAGGTTCTCAAGTGACCCACTTCTCTGCCGTGACCTTGGCCTCAACTCTGCAAGCTTTATTTGGATTCCTGAGTTTTTATTGGGCTGTCGTCCTCTTTTGAAGACTGCCTGGGTTATTGGGAACAGAAGCTGACACAGGATTCTCCTGCGTTCGCCACAAAGCTTGGGTGCTGCACAGTTTGGGGCATGTTACCACTAGTTTTACATGTCAATCTTGCTTCATAGGCAAAGGCTTCCAATCACTACAGTGTGCTGTGATAGTTCTAAAACATGATTCTGTTGCTCGGTTTCAAAACGGAGAGGCGTGTTTATAGCCCTCCTGTAACAGGTTGGCAGCTAGCTGTGTGGCAGGCCAACTGGGCCCGCCATAGATCCGAAGGGCCAAGTTGCTTCCTCCTTTGCCCTGTCAATCGTACTCTTTCCATAACAAAGGTGCAGTTGTGGTCCGTGCCATTTAAATATCAGGCCCATCCCAATTCTTACATAACCTGGGCCCTAGAACAGGGGTCAGCAAGCTTTTTCATTCATGGGCCGGTCCCCTGTCCCTCAGACCATGTGGTGGGCCGGACTATATTTTGAAAAGATAATAATGAACGAATTCCTATGCCCCACAAATAACCCAGAGATGCATTTTAAATAAAAGGACGCATTCTATTCATGTAAAAACACACAGATTCCTGGACCATCCGCAGGCCGGATTGAGAAGGCGATTGGGCCACATCCGGCCCACGGGCCTTAGGTTGCCAACCCCTGCCCTAGAATCATGTCTGATGCAAAGTTTCCCCTCTAGCTACTTTTTGGCAAGTTCACCTAATTGTGTGATTGCAAGGTGAGTTTGCGGGAAGCTTTCAACATAACACTAAAACCTTAATCATTTGAGTTGCAGCCAGTGTTAGTCGCACTCAGAGTAAACTTGTTTAAATTGAAGGATGTGAGTACCTGAGGCCCATTCGTTTCCCTGGGTTTACTCTGAGTAGAACTTAGTTTGATGCAGCCCTTTGATACAACAACCTGTCTAGAACTTCTGATTCCATCTTTCGGTGTGTAGCAGCTGAATTTTGCCAGCTTTTAAGAAGCGCTTTGAAATTTGGCTTAGGTCGGAACCATGGCTTGTCCTCATAATTGTAAATGCTGGAGGCAGCTCGCTTGGGTGTGGAGAGCCCTATCAGACAAGCATGACTGCATAACTTTGGTTACTCTGAGCTCAGGAATTCTGAGCGGTTAATAACAATAGCCACACCCCTCAGATTCGCTCAAAGGGCAGGTTTGTTTCATGGCGTGTCTCCATAGTAGCTGGAAGGAGTCTGGCTGGGGCATGGAGGGAGAGCAGAGTAAGACTATTATTTTATCTTTGCCTCTCTGTAGTTGTGAACAGAACTTTTAAGAAATAGGCATATGCCGGTTGCCTGCTCTAGGATCCGGCACTAAAAATAAAACCATTATAGGCTTTCGTACCATTTGAAACAGCAATACAGTATCCCAGTACAGTGATTTACCGTATTTTTCACCCTATAGGACACACTTTTCCCCCTCCAAAAATGAAGGGGAAATGTGTGTGCATCCTATGGGGCGAATGCAGGCTTTCGCTGAAGCCTGGAGAGCGAGAGGGGTCGGTGCGCACCAGCACACCCCAAGCTTCAGGCTTTGCGCAGCTCTCCCACGGCTAGCGGATAGCAGCCTGTTCTGGGGTCGGGGGAAGCTCGGGCTTGCGCTGCACCTGGGGGGGATTTTTTTTCCCCTTTAATTCCCCCTCCCCCTAAAAAAAGCTAGGTGCGTCCTATGGGGCGAAAAATACGGTATGTCTATAGTGGATGTGCAGTCTCATTGGTGGAGATCTGTGTGTTGCCCTCATGCTGAATGCAGAAGATTTTTTTATTTGGAATCGGTAAAGAAATTACCATGCATTCCGAAACTATACATGGCTGTCTTAGTTCAGGCATTGTATTTTGCAATGGTTTGCTGTGATGCCTTCATTTGGTGAGCCATAATTGAGGCTATCGCTCTTCCTCTGGAGGCAGCTGCTGTGGGAATGGCCATAGGAGTGGCAAGGAGATGAAATATGAAAGTGGATGTGCAGGTCTAAATTGCGGGTTGCTGAGCGCACAGGGGAAAGCAGAGAAGCAGTTTTAAAACGTATGTTTGGCTGCATGTTTGGAAACGCCTGCCTTCTAGCCCAGGGCCAAGGCAAGCCGTCGTTCAGGGTGATGTTTGACCCCTGCAGTTTGGCCGCCCACGGGAAATATAGGAATCAACCTATCCGTGGTAGAGAGAGTGCAGCCTGCAACCATGGGGTCAAAACGGCAACCCCGAAGGGCCCACAGAGAATGTACATGCTCAGAACTTGAGCAGGGGCGTTGGCCAGGGCCCTGCTGTTTGCTTTGGGCAAACAAAATCAAGGCGAAAGGCCCTTAAGTGTTTCGCTTCCTCCAAGCTTGCATGGCGTGGCCTACTTTAACCGGTTAGAGGTGTGAAATAATGATGAGAGGTGGGAGGTGGTGAATGGCTTCTTACATAGCCGCAACTGCTGGGAATGTCAGCTGGGTTCTGCACCCTACAAGGTAGTGTTTCAGCTAACAGAAAGCTTTCTTTTCCTGCTGTATAGGAAAGGGGACACCCGGTCGGCTTCAGGAGAGTCTGAAAAGGAAGAGCAACCAAGCTTTGTTCACAAGGCCCCATTGTGTGGCCGGTTGAAAAATCTAGGACAAGATAATGGTAGAATTAGGGAGGCGAGGGGGCCCTTTCTGATTTAAAATGTGCTGCTATACCCAGGGCTGGGAGAGGTGGCTTCCCCTTTCATTTACCCACACCAGTAGGAGTCTGGAGCTGGTAGAGACTTCAGATACGTGGGTGCCCTATAGGACACACTTTTCCCCCTCCAACATTCAAAAAGTAAAAAAATTTGCCCAGTGTAATCTAAGCCATCCAGAGACCACCAGATTGCAGAAGACTGCTCCAACTGCAGAGCCAATTTGCCCACAAACTGATTCATTGTCTCATTAGGATCATTTCACAGTTGTGGAGAAGCAAACCCATGCCCTCCTGCCTTGTGAGTTTTTGCACTCTGTGATGGGTGTGTGTCTGTAGCATTCCTGCTTCTTGTTCTGAGGTGTGTGCTTAGTTACCGTAAACATTGGATGTGTGAAGGCCGATGGTAAGTTTTTGAGAAACACAAAAGTTCCAGCAAAAAGGTCTGTCTGCTTGAGGGGTAAGCTGCTTGCGGTGGCAAGTGCGTTCTCCATTTGGGTGGGTTGAGCGTTCTGGCCTCGCAGCTTCATCCTGTTCAGCAGCGCATTAAAATGGTGCAGATAGGCTTTCAGGTCTGCCTTCGTAGCCTTTCCTTGCCTTGACCGTGCCTGAGAAAGGTGTCCAACATATTATAATTCCAAGGATAGCACGCTGCCTTTGAGAAAATAAACTTTACCCTTGGGTTATGGGCACTACCAGGGTAGCTGCCCTTTTACTTACTAGGTTTCTTAACGTCAACTTCTGCTGATTCCATTTCATGTGGTTGGAAGAAAGGGATGGGTTTGGAACTCCAGGCTTCCCCCTTTCCCCACCCTTCCGCTCAATTTCTCTCCCACTTCAATCCTGGATTGTCCTCCTGTTCTCGCAGTTCCTGTGTAGAATTTAGAAAAGTGCTGTCAACTCACCTTTATTTTTTTTTCTCTCCTTCTCTCTTTCTCTTCCAGCGGGGATCTGACGAACTTTTCTCTACTTGTGTCACTAACGGACCTTTTATCATGAGCAGCACCTCTGCTTCTGCAGGTAACATTGCCAGCCCAAGGAGTTCAGCGCTTTCCTGAAGGGCCCAGTTGTCAGCGAAAGTTAGCCCTCTTCCTTATATTCCCCTTCCCAGCCACCGCCACCCCCAGTATGCTTATTCCTTCGTTAAAGGAACAGCCCTGCCCCCAAGGAAGGAACCTCTGCTGCCTTGTTAGATTTACAAGTTTCAACAGACTTGCGCCCCCCCCAACCCCCAGAACGAATGCCTTGACTTTAACCTGCCCCAGAGCATCTCATTAAAGATGTATACTAGCAAAGCGTCCCGCACAGGTAAGGGCAAAGGACAGTTACCAGCAGAAGATAAGATTGCAAGCATACATTTCAAACACCCTGATATTTTGGCGTTTAACGAGGGGTCTGTTTTTTGGGTCTGCTGTTTCAGGCATGCTGCTAGGATCACTACACAGGGTGCTTCTTGACAGCTGGGAACTGAATGATGCCTCTTTATTCGGGGGTGAGCTGGACTTTTGATCCTGGCCTTTTTCTGTTGGCCCCTCACTGTCGCGCCCACAGTCACCACTGACTCTGAGCCCCACCTCTTTTAACATTAGAACTTCCATGCAGTATTTGAATGTCAGATGAGTGTAGAAGAGTATTCAGTGACGTGCTGAACACTTGCCCGAGCATTTTGCAGAACCAGTCAATGCTTGTTGCGCTGGCGTTTGGCAAACCAGCCGGCAAACCACGAGGCCTTGGTTTTAAACAGAAGCTTCCTTTCCTTTTATTATTACTTTCCCACTGTCTAGCTCTGTGTCCTAAGGCTTCCGGACAAGTAGCCTGTGAATTTGAAAGCCTTAGCGAAGCGGTTACAAGTTTGTGGTTAGCCAGTCGGCGTAGCGTTGCAAGGGCGCAACTCAGAAGCCCTTCTTGGCATTCCGTGGGCCCAAATTTCAGGGTCTCAGTGTTGCTTTAAAGTCCCGTTTCGGTGACCGCATCACATTTGCGAGGGTGGGGATTTTAAAGGATTGGCCACGAGTTGCAGACAGCACAGAGCTGGCTTGAAGAGGGGTTATCCTTCTCCCACACCGCTGCTGTGATGTGCAGAACCACACGCCGTGCCGTTCACTCCTGACACTGGTGCAAATGTTCTGTGCCATTTGCAAGAAGCACACCATGGCACTGTGTTAGACGTCACAGCAGAGGCTTGGGGAAATATGCCATGCCCTAGGAATGCTGTTTAGAGTAGCCTCCAAGCCGGTCAGCCCTAGGAATTTACTAGTCCACCTAGCCTAATTTGGCATTGATCAGGCCTCTGGCAACTAATCTGCACGGCAGGCAATTGAAATCCACATGAGCCACAGTCCGTCCAGATCGTATTATCTCTGGAATGTGGCGTCCACCGCCGAGCAAGTGCCCCCTTCCCAGCTGCATTTGGAAGGGGAAGGGGGTCACAGTGCAGGCTAGCTGCGCGTTTAGGAACTCAAAAATACGAAAGGATTCATAAAGGTTTTCCCTGGTTGTGTAACCAGCTGGCTTGCACGTTTCTCAGGCTGTGCACAGCCATCTTCAAAGGCACAACTGGCTGCACTGGTTATATCGCTTCTGCCAGCCAGAAGCTACGCTCAACCCATGCGGTGGGTGGAGTTCTAGGGGCTGGTTTAAACTGGGGGTTGGGTGGGGCAGTTTTGCATGGCCACGGCATCAGTGTAATAGCTCTGCAAGTCTCAGAGGTGTCTCCTGTGCTCAGCTACCACCTTTTAGCCACAGAGGAGGTAGGGCCTCCTTGGATTACTCTTGGTTTGCGCACTAAACTTCACGCTTACCTTGCCCAGCCTTGCTGGAGTAGCTAGCCACACTAGACAGCCACTGGGGCAGTCTGGTTCTAATACAGACTGGTCTAAATGGTGACCAGAAAGGTGTTATAAACTGGCTAGGAAGTGACAACATTTCCCGACTCCTCAATCTGACTGCCATGGGCGAAGAAATGGCCAGGGGTTGCCCCGGAGACCTCACCTGTCCCTGCCGGATCTCTCTTCCAGCCAACGGAAATGACAGCAAAAAGTTCAAAGGCGACAGCAGAACTGCAGGAATCCCCTCGCGAGTAATCCACATCCGCAAGCTGCCCAGTGACGTCACAGAAGCCGAAGTCATTTCCTTAGGGCTACCTTTTGGCAAGGTCACTAACCTGCTGATGTTGAAAGGGAAGAATCAGGTATGTATATGCACGTGGAGCCATTTAACTCAGGTAGAAGTGATTAGCTGCACCATAGGAGTCTTCACTTTCAGCTGCAGAAGCTTCAGCCTTCAAATCGATAGCTTGATTTGTAGCTGCTTGAAGAAGTGAAACCGTTTGCGTAGATGGCGGCGTTTTCGTTCCTAAGCAGGCCTAGAAACGGGCTTATATCAGTTTTAGGGACCATATTCCATAAAGAAGCTAGTTTCAAATGCAAGCCACCAAGTTTCAAATTGGCTGTAAAGTGGAAGGCATAATAGCCTAGTGAATGAGCAGACATGCAGCTTCTCGAAGCAGAAATAATGGCCTTGGCACTCTTTGCTCCAGTCCTGCTGTTTCTGTGCTCCCTGGGGCTAAGATATGGCGTAGCTTAACATTACATCTGAACCCAGGCTCGTGGTTTTCTCTCCCCCCGGACAAACCATGAGTGGCAAACAATAACCTGATAATTTGAGATACTCAAGATAAGAGACTGTACTGACATCCTTGGGTCTGGAAGTCAGTGTCATCCCTTGCACGTATAAAGTTTTTTGCTTCGTTTTGTTGGCATCCCCAGTTTGAAGCTCTTGGCTAAAAATGTCTTGCCCAGGCTCACGTAAATGCTCTCGCCTACCTGGGTTCGTTTTGCAAGCTGCCCAGAAAATGGAAGTGATGAAGAGCAATTTATAAATAATAAAAGCTATGCATTTCTGGTTGTGGGAGAGGGCAGGAAGGAGAGCACCGAGTTGGAGGCTGGGTTTGGAGGCAGCAGCTGTGCGAGGCTGCCTCATGATGCCTTTTTGGTTGTTGTGTTTTGCTTGAATCAGAAATTACGACAGCTGCCTTAAGTCAGAAAGCACTGCTGAAAGTAGGGCGGCTATGAAGCCTACCAGCTCCACAACTTCCAAAGACTGAACTGTCATGAAGTCAGCGACTCCAGCAACCTAAGAGCCCTGTTGCCTGTGTGGCACGCAGGCACCTTTAAAAAAAAACCACACCTTAAATGTCCCTTTAAATATGCCCAAATTAGAGTAGATTGTGATTTGGTATTTAAGGGCACTGTGTGTATGAAGAAATGACTTGTTCAGAAATTGAACTGCAGCCTTTGGGCTAAGATTACTTAAGGCTGATGCAGCCCGTGTTTTACACCCGTCTATCTCAATTAGGCTTTCATAGAAATGAACACAGAGGAAGCAGCTAACACCATGGTTAGCTACTACACCACGGTAACTCCTGTCCTTCGGAGCCAGGCCATCTACATCCAGTTCTCCAACCACAAAGAGCTGAAGACTGACAACTCTCCAAACCAGGCGGTGAGTCGGGATTTCAAGCAGCAACAGCAGCAGGGCTTTGGGGTAACGTTCTGTGTCCGTGGCTGTATTTAAATTTGCCAAGGAAAGAGACAAGCGACGGCAACGTGGCTGAGAAGATGTGTACATAATTTGTATGTAGCCCAGTGAGGTAAAGTAAGGCAGGGAAGAATGTACTAAGAATACTCACATTGGATCAGATCGAAGTCCTTACTTATTTTCTTCTTACCTTACCTAGTATTTCATAGGGATGCGGATGGCGCTGTGGGTTAAACCACAGAGCCTTGGACTTGCCGATCAGAAGGTCGGCGGTTCGAATCCCCACAATGACAGGGTGAGCTCCCGTTGCTCGGTCCCTGCTCCTGCCAACCTAGCAGTTCGAAAGCACGTCAAAGTGCAAGTAGATAAATAGGTACCGCTCCGGCGGGAAGGTAAACGGCATTTCCGTGCGCTGCTCTGGTTCGCCAGAAGCAGCTTAGTCCTGCTGGCCACATGACCTGGAAGCTGTACGCCGGCTCCCTCGGCCAATAAAGCGAGATGAGCGCCGCAACCCCAGCGTCAGCCACGACTGGACCTAACGGTCAGGGGTCTCTTTACCTTTCACATTTTCTAGTGTTGTAGGGTGCTCAAAACCCACCGCATTGCATTATCCTTACAAAAAACCCTGTAGCTTAGATCAACATTGCACTCCTACCTAAATACCGAAATGGTATAATATAGCTGAATGTAGCTTGCCCAGGGTAACCTAGTGAGTTTATAACGGAAACAAAGGATTCTGTCCAACAAACATTTACTCATTGAAATTAATGCACCTAAGTTAGTCACGGCCCTTAATTTCAGTGTGTCTGCTCTGGGTGAAACTTAGCCGGATCGAGCCCACACTTGACCTGAGGTCTTCCTTATTTTTCTGTGGCTCACAGCACGGTAACGTGTATTAACTTGGCCTGAACGTGCATGTTCCATTCTGGTTACTTCTAACTTACAGGCCATGGAAGCCATCGGTTTCAACGAATTACACATAGATGGTGTGTTAATGTCTTACCTGTGGCCCTATAGGTGTTGCTTGGACTTCAGTTTGCGTCAGCCTGACCATTGTCTGGCTCCTGGGAGTCTTAACAGCATCTCGAGTTCCGCAGGGCCCCTGTCCTTTTGTGTACAGGATGAAGAAAACATCTTGTCGTCCTCCCCGTTCATCTCTTAAGGCTAAAGGCCAGGTTCCCAAGGGTCCCCTGCATGTCTGCCTGTCATTCAATGTCCTGTTCAACAGGGGGCAACATGATTCTGAAGCCGAGTGAGCGCTCGCATCTTTCTCTTTCCACCTCTCTGCTTATTAACGTACTGAAAACGTTTGGCTCCCCAGCGCGCTCAGGCAGCCCTGCAAGCGGTGAACTCCGTGCAGTCTGGGAACCTTGCGCTGTCTGCCAGCGCTGCAGCTGTGGATGCTGGGATGGCCATGGCCGGGCAGAGCCCAGTCCTGAGGATCATTGTGGAAAACCTCTTCTACCCTGTCACCCTGGATGTCTTGCATCAGGTGAGAGAGGGTCCTCTGGCATGGGGAGCGGCCGGATTCTGGGGTTGCGTGTGATGTACCTTCTTAATTTAAAAAATTCCTCCCGGCAGCCCATATGAAATAGGCTGGAGATGGTTGTTGGCCAGAAAAGATCACCCGGTGTTCTGGCCATGTAGGGGCTTGCGAGGGAAGAGAATTAAAGAGAAAATGGGGCTGTGGGGCGGCAAAGAAAGCTCTTTTTCTCTGCCCACATTTGAGTTTTGTTTGTGGGCCTGTTTTCCTTGTCCTGCAAGTCTTGGTATCTGCATAGAGGCCTGTGCACCCAACTAAATTTGTCTCTGACTAGGCCCGTGGACGAGGCGTGCCTTTTAATTTCAGCAGATTTTCTGCGACTGGGTGCAAAGTCCTAGAGTTCTGCTCTTTTCTTTTCAGGACAGAGAACAGGAGGAGTTGAGCTTGCATTTTCTGGCTGTGCCTTTTGGGGGAGAGCAAGGTGTAGGCTTCTGAAAGTGTGGTTCTAAAGGTCGAAACGCGTTTTCAAAAGTTAACTGTGCTTGAAGCTGCTTGTGACACATTAACTCCTTGCGCAAAGCTTGGCTTCTTCGCTCAGCTCTCCCAGATAAGGGTTCAAGGAGCTCCCATCTCGGCTGCACACACTTGACATTTGCTTATATGCAAAAAAAACTCCTCCCTTTCCTGTCAGATGGGAAATGAGCCCCTTTCCTTTCCCTGGCCCCATTTGCCATTAGGTCTCATCCTGCTCTGGGTGGTCCTCTTGTTTTAAAAAGTCACAAAAGCCTCTGTGGGCGACGTGCTCTTCACTTCCTGCCCTTGCAACAGAGCCCAGGCTCCAGCTGTTCACCGTAGACACTCCAGAAGCAGAAATATTTGTAGGTTTCCTTAAAACACACCTCTGCTGCCCTCTAGTGTTGCCAGGCACAATCTGGGGCTTTGGGGCCTCTGATCTGCCTGCTGAGGCAAGTCGGGAGGAGAGCATTCCTTACCATTTTTTTCTTTTCTGCTGTGAAATTTCATAAGCGCCTTGGGCAAATTGGCAGATCCATAGCAGCTGCAGTCTTCCTGCTGCGTTGCTTTCATGCTTTCAAAACGGAGAGTTTCAGTCTGGGCCCAAAACGCAACTTCCAGAGTTTACTTCAGGCGACTTTTCTGTTTTGTGCGCACGCAGATTTTCTCCAAGTTTGGCACCGTGCTGAAAATCATCACCTTCACAAAGAACAACCAGTTCCAGGCGCTGTTGCAGTATGCAGACCCGATGAGCGCCCAGCACGCCAAACTGGTGAGTCCGGCTTTGCGTGGCTCCTTCCGGTCTCGAATCTGCCGCAACACATGTTGCAAGAGGCAGCTGTTCAGGAGAAGCACGGTAAAGCATGCCTAAACACGGGTGCTCTCACCTGTGGCTCCTGGAAGCTGTTGGCATGTTACAGCGGCCACACCCAGGGAAAAGCATCGACTGGCCGGCTGAACCAGATGAGGGGAACCGCTGGGTCTTAAACCCTTGTTGGGTTAGGGGCTTCTCCTGCATGCTCTGGTGGAGTGAGCAGACAAGACCAAGAGTCAGTCAAGAAGGCGGTTTCTGCACATGCTGTAGAGCAGGCACGTCTAAGAAAAGCTCAGCGTTTCTGCTCTGAAGCCCTAAAAAACGGGGCTATCCTCCTCCCTTAAAAAGCTCAACAACTTTGACCTGAACCCAAAAAAAGGGGGTAGATCACTGCCAGCCTTTAACCCCGAGAGTAGATTGCAGTCTCTTGGGAGTTGGCTACCCTTGCTGTAAAGGGAAGTGAGGGGCAGGTGGGGCTTGTCAACCTGGTGGAGGAGAATGCTGGTCATAAACCTCTGCTGCCTTTATGGGGTATCTTCGGGAGAAGGAAAGGTATGGGAGTAAACTCCACACAAATCGGGAATGGAGTCCCTAAGGGGGTTGGATGGTGCCTTGTGCGCCGCCCTCAGGCTCCTTCGGCAGCCAAGCCCGTGACAAACGTCTTTCTCTGCTTTCCTTTGGACCACATCAGCAAGGCCGGGGGGGGGGGTTGTCGTCTAGGCAGCCCACTACACCTGGGGAGGTCACTAGGTGGACTCCGTTGTCTCTCGAGACGCACAGATGTAACAGGCACAATCTTAGACCCCGCTGCGTCTCTTCAAAGAAGAGCTCTGGAGTTTGAATTGGCAGGGAGGCCTCGCCTCAGCCCAATCCAGGCATCCCGTTAAACAAGGGTTCGTGAAGGGCCAGATTTGATGAAGTGAGCATGCGTGAGGGCCGACCAAAGTTGTTGAGCTTTTTTTTAGGATTGAAGTTGCTGATTTTTGTTCGGAATTCATCGACCGCCGGATTAGACCCCCAGAACAGACTTTGGACATGCCTGGTTCAGACCATTGCGAGGTCTGAATTGGCAGCTAAAACACACCGGATGTTTTTAATAGGCCGCATGCAAATTCAGAAACTATAAATCACTTTTGTTTTTAGAATCAGCGTCATTTTACCTTAATAGCAAACTTGGGCGGTTGTGTTTCTGCCCCATCTGGGAGCAAACATGGGACCGGTCGAAAATTAAGGCATTGATTTCTGCATATGTATATATGTTTGTGTGAACTGCAAGCTTGCAGGATGCTGGTGGCGATTAAGTTACCGATAAGAGGCAGAGAGATAAGAGGTCTAAATTGCCCAGGCGGGTTTGTAAATGAGACAGTTTCAGTTGGAAACAGAATGAAAAGGGGAAATGGCCTAATCATGCCGCACATAGTCTTTTGGGAGAGATGCGGGCTTTGACGTTGGGCTCCCACCTTGCAAAGGTGTGTTTTCTTTTTTTCTAATCATCAACCCCGAGAGACCCAACAAGGATCATTCCTCATAGGGGGACGTACTCAAGTACTGTTTTACAGAGAGTGCAAATGCGCTCCTCAGGCATTCGCCTTTGATTATTTCCCCAAGTTACACATCCAAGACAAGCAGCGGTCTTTTCCCGAAGCACCCTGGTTAGCTTGAACCTAACCTGTCCTTTTGGCTCTCTTCCTCTCGTCCCCCCCCCCCCCCGGCAGTCTCTCGACGGACAAAACATCTACAACGCCTGCTGCACACTCCGCATCGACTTCTCCAAGCTCACCAGCCTCAACGTGAAATACAACAACGACAAGAGCAGGGACTATACCCGGCCAGATCTGCCTTCTGGAGACAGCCAGCCCTCCCTCGACCAGACCATGGCAGCTGCTTTTGGTGAGGGGCGGGTTGGGGCGTGTGATGGGGGTGAGGATTGGCTTCGGAAACATGCTGTGAACTGGGAAGAGTTTTCCAAAGCTCCCCTTAGCTGTAGATTCAGAGACTGGGGGGCAAGCTGCTCTTAGCTTCAGCCCTTTTCCGCCTGCCTGTCATAGTGGCAGTAGTAATGGCCTACCCTACAGGGTGGTTGTAGAGAGTCATCGCCATAGCAAGGCATGAAAAGTGACAGTGGCTGCAAGTTCCCTTTATGTGTCCAGCTTGGAAGAATAGACCCCTGCTGGATTTGTCCAGTATCCTAATCTCATGGCAGCCAACAAAATAGATCTTACAGGAAGCATGACCCTTTAATGCAAAACGTCCTTTAATTTTTGACACTAGGGTGGGCAGAATTCTAGGAATACAGTCGTACCTTGGTCTTCAAACAGCTTAGTTCTCAGACGTTTTGACTCCTGAACGCCGCAAACCCGGAAGTGACTGTTCCGGTTTGCAAACGATTTTTGGAAGCCGAACGTCTGGCGGGGCTTCTGATTGGCTGCAGGAGTTTCCTGCAGCCAGTCAGGAGCCATGCTTTGGTTTCCGAACATTTTGGAAGTCGAACGGACTTCCAGAATGGATTCCGTTTGACTTCCAGGGTACGACTGTAATTAAAACTCCATGTTTAGTCAGAAATAAGATTGTTTAGTGAGGCAGATGCAAAATGTATGTGCCTTAGCTTTGTATAAGTAAAGTTGTGGGTATGCTCAGTGCGGGAGAGTGAGTTGCAAACTGTTGTTTTACAGCAGGGGTGGCTAACCTCTGTCCCCTTGAGACAAGGTTCGTTTTGTTGGGTCTCCCAGGGAAGGCACCCAGAACTGATGGGGGGCGCAGTTTCCCCCTTTAGCTTGCATGACGCTTAAAGACTGCTGCTTTGTAAGTCTGCGACATCATTCTTGCTGCCCCTTTCTGATCCGTACGAAACCTAAATAACAGGTCCCCTTGTTCCTTCTTTTTATTTTTGTAGGTGCTCCAGGGATCATTTCTGCCTCTCCTTACACAGGGGCCGGCTTCCCACCCGCTTTTGCGATTCCTCAGGCTGCAGGTACTGCTCCTTTTTGAGGCTGCTGCCTTTTCCCAAACGCCGCTCGCACGGTTCTGCCGTACAGATGCCGGCAGCTCCTTCCCCTTCACCCTTACGGTCTCTAAGAGTCCAAAACGAAGCCAGCAGATCAGGGGCAACCCGTCTGGGGAGCTGAGGAAAGGAAGAGATTACAAAGTCTTTGAACATAATCTGCGTTAGGCAGACCTCGGGGTTTCAGCATTTAAGCCCCTGGTTTGGTTTTTTTTAAAAAAAATAGTTGTCATCCTTGAAGATCCCCAAATTTCCTCTTTGGTTATTAGGGCTGGTTTCCTCTCTTTTTAACATCCCAACACTGATCTCACAAAGAGGAGGTGGGTAGGAACCGCACAGAAGTAATAATAATAATTATTTATTATTATTTATACCCCGCCCATCTGGCTGAGTTTCCCCAGCCACTCTGGGCGAATACTTAAGTGAATACTTAAGCCCAGTGAATACTTAAGCGGCCATCCAAAATGAGCAAGGAGAGATGGCTAGAATTACACTCAAGGCAAAAGGCTTTTGTATATAACTTGAAAAGCTAAGAAAGCTGCAGCAGGGGGAAGCCAGGGCAAAATGCTGTGGCGTGGAGTGTTCCTTTTTAGGGGTGCCAGCTAGCATTGCCCCCCCTTCCAGGATATTCTCTCCCCCCAAAAAAACAAATCTGTATTTGTTTCCCCAACAGATGCTCAGCATTCCATAGCCAGAGGCTCCCTCTATTTCCCCAAAGTCCTTTTTTTTGTACTACTTGCAAAATCTGGGAGATTTCCCCCAAGTGTGCCAACGTCCTCGTGGGTACGATCCTGCCCGTACTCTGCCGGCCACTAAGGGTTCGGCTTTTGTATGGCAGCAAACAGATATTTGGCCAAAGGAAATTTGTACGAAGAAATTTGGACGGGGTTACCAAGGGCAGAATTTTGGGGGGTGGGAAGGATCACAGACCGTCCTGAGATTCACTGCTGCTTTTGGGGTAAGGACCCTAGTAGCAGTTGGTGTAAGTGTCTAGGCAATCGAGGGTGAGATTCTTTGTTTCTGAAGCTTGCTGCGCATAACGGCAGTCCGGGGGGGGGCGGTGTCTGTGTGACGGTGCGCATATATTGATAATGCTCGGCCCCTGTACCTGTCTCTCCCTGCCCGTGGTGTAATCCCATGGGAAAACGGCAGAACCAGCCAGCCCCCCCCCTTATTTGTGTGCTGTGGCGTACAACAGGTAAAACGTGCCTTTCGAGCGAGGAATTTTGACGAGTGGTAACACGCAAGGGGGCTCTTCAAACAAGCTGGTGTTCGGACGCCTGCTTTTGAAAGGCCCCCTTCTGAAAACGAAACCCTTGTAGAATATATATGTGCGTATATATATATATTTTTAAAATGCCTGGAATGCACACAGCTGTGGTTTGGTATGTGCATGATCCGACTGAATGAGGCACTTCCAGGCATGTATTGGTGGAAAGACCCCTTAGGAATGCACCGCTTTTTGTGTGTGTCGCACCCCCCTTTCCCCTGCTTCTCTCCCCAGTGGTGGAATTTTTTGCTTTAGATAAACCCGTGGAATGTTGCTGAATCCAGTTCGGAAACCAGACACACCTAGAGCTTGTCTGGTTGCCCCCCCCCCCAGCACCCAAGGAGAGAGAAAAATGCCTTCCCCACCCCCCAACTCTTGCCAGAAGCCCGAGAGCACAAATGCAGAACTGGAGAGGCTCTGTGGCCCTTTGCGTTGAGGGAGGATGGGGGCGCCGAGACGCAAACCCCCTCTCTCCAAAGAAGCACCGTGGGTCAGCCCCACGGGGTGTCGGCCGAGGATGCGCTGTGGACTTCCATTCACTGGTTAATACGCTTTAATTTTTCCAGGCCTCTCAGTCCCCAATGTACACGGAGCTCTTGCTCCTTTGGGGATCCCTTCAGCAGCGGCCGCCGCAGCAGCCGCAGGGCGGATTGCAATTCCCGGCCTTTCCGGGGGTGGGAACTCCGTTCTGCTGGTTAGCAATTTGAACGCCGAGGTTAGTGGAAGCCTTGTAATCATCTTCTGTCCAACTTTACTATCTCATATATATATATATCTATATTATTATTTACTTTTGCTTCTTCCAGTTACTTTCTGCTCTCGCCTATCTCTCCAGTCGCTTCTCACGAAATACTTTAACGCTGAAGCGTCACAATGCCAAACACCTTTCCTTTCTTTGAACTGGAATGCGATAAAATGAGGGGGGAATGAACGGGCAGCCTGGTGTAATTCTTAAGTGGGTGACTTAAAGCAAGAAGGGGGGTGAAGCTGCCGCTCCCCAGACATTGCTGGACCCCCAATTCCTATTGCCAGAGGTTTCCCATCCCTGACTTAAAAGAGACACAGGTGGAAGCCTTTATAAACCATTGCCTTCTTCCTTGCCTTACCAAGCGCAAAGGTTTAGCTGGTCTGCTCTCACTCCCAACAGCAAAAAATTCAGAATGTGAAATCTCCCGCTAAGCTTTTGTCTCTACTTGGGTCGACCTCACAGTAGCCCAGATCCTCCCCTTTGGTTTTTCCCTTTGGCATGTCATGACTTTTTAAGAACTCTTCAGTTGGAGTGACGATGTGGCTTCTGTCCCCTTCATGGGTATCTTAATTCCTTGCCCTCCCCTCCCCTTGCCAGCTTTAGCTTCATTTTACCTTTTGCAAGTTATATATTTCCTTTGTCATGCATTGGTACATTCCCACCTTTGACCGAAATTCCTTTAAAGTTGTTGGTGTTGTTGTGCCTTACTTAATTTTTGCTCCTTAACTTTTAAAAACATTTTTAAGTTCCATTTTAACATTCCCACCCCACCCCCCTTTCCCCCTTTTTTGAGTTGGAACATTTGGCTGCCTTGCAAACTGAGGCTCTCGAGGCAAACAAAAAACGAAGCCTGGTATTTTCTGTGTAAAATAAAAGGATGCAATTCAGCAGGGACCCACTTTGCCTTTGAAGTGGGTTTCTGTGAAATTGCATTCAGGTGTTATTGCAATGTGTTTGTGTACATTGCTTGAGCCCCCCCGGTGCTTGAAACTGACAAGGCTGTGGCCAGAATCTTGGATTTCTGCTTATCTTGGTTGTTTCAGAAGCTCCAAAGCAGAGACATGGATGAGAGAACCACTATAAAATTAAAAAAAAAAACTTAATAGGAAAATAACCAATCTCAATCTGTTTTGCTATGTCTTTTTCTGTCCACTATAACTGCTTTTTTCAGAGCATGAGGTGCTGCCAGCAATTCATCAACTTAATGTGTAAGCTTTCGCCTAAACAAAAAAGGTTTTTAGGAGATGCCCAGAAGAGATTCAGTGTAGGAATGAAAAATCACAGGAGACGCGAGTGGCGCTGTGAGTTAAACCACAGAGCCTAGGGCTTACCGATCAGAAGGTCGGCGGTTCGAATCCCCGCGACGGGGTGAGTTCCGTTGCTCGGTCCCTGCTCCTGCCAACCTAGCAGTTTGAAAGCACGTCAAAGTAGATAAATAGGTACCGCTCTGGTGGGAAGGTAAACAGCGTTTCCGTGCGCTGCTCTGGTTCTCCAGAAGCAGCTTAGTTATGCTGGCCACATGACCCGGAAGCTGTACGCCGGCTCCCTCGGCCAGTAAAGCGAGATGAGCGCCGCAACCCCAGAGTCGGTCATGACTGGACCTAATGGTCAGGGGTCCCTTTACCTTTTTACTCTGATTGTCACGAACACTGGAACTAACCCTTAGTCTTCAGCCTGATGGGACCTTGAGCCCTGGCAACTAGAAACCCCTCTCCTCATTCACTAGCAAAAGAGGGCATGGAGGGGTGGTCTGCCTTGAGTAGCTCCCCTGAAGTGACAGACCAGAGAGAGTGCAGCGTTGAGCTCCCAGATAGATCCTTGAATTCTTGAGCCTGTTGGAAACAACATTGGCTAGGAGGAGCATGCAAGGGACTTAGCCGCATTCTTGCTGCTTGTAGCCAAAGGGCCGTTATAGTATAAATCACAGGGGGGAAAGCAGGGAGGTGGGTTAAAACATACCATTAAGCAGTTAGTGGGGTTCTGCCACAGAATGTAAAAATCAGCGAAATGTCCAATGAACAATAAGCCGGTTGTTCCGCCACAATCCACTTCCTTGAGAGAGAAACCATTTGGGGCATAGGGATGCTATGAGGCAGGATGGAGGTAACCCTGATCATTGCCCTCTTTTAGAGTGGAGGCGAGCAGCCTTTTTTTGGCCCGGCAGGCCAGGTCTTTTAACCACCCCCTCAACCCTGCTGGCCGACTTTCGACAGGTGGGTAGGACCGCCTGGTGGCAGAATGGCCTCAGGGCGATCGACACCTCTACCAGAAAACTGCATTATACGCTAGGAGTCTGAGAGTCTTTAGGGAGAGGAGAAGGAGTTACAGAATCTGAACGCAGCTGCCCATTTTTTGTGCCGCAGTTGTTTCCCAGGAAGCCCATGCAAGCACAGCCATCGGCTGTGTCGTTGCCTGCAAAACTCTGCACCTCCAATCTCAAAACGTGGCCGCCACGTTCTCTTGAAAAGCCCTGGTGCTTTTGCCTGTCCCTTAGGCGAATTGCTGAGCAGCTCCTCTCGCCTCTTGCGTGTATGTTCCTTCGACGCTCCCTCATCCATCCAGCTTCTCTCCTTTTGGGCTAAAAACCTCGATACCTGTAGTGAAGCTGTGAACTAACGTCTCCTCGACCTTTTTATTTTTTCCATTGCTTGTATAATCAGTGTTGTAGAAACTTAATCTGTGCATACTGTTTGGAGAGGCAGTGTTCTCCAGAGGGAATCCTCCCGTTCCCCACCACCACCACCACCACCAGGACCCACCAGTATCGATATGGCAGGTGGCTAGTCCGCAGACCCTTCTCCAAACCTTGATCAGTTCCTGCGCTGGAGTTTCCTGGCGTCGAGTCGGGGAACCTTTTTGTAAGCGGAAGGGGGGAAAGCTCAGTTGCGCTCAGGGGAAATGCGAGCTCCACCAGGCAACTCCCTGGCTTACAAAGAATGCTGAACTCAGGCCGCCTCCATCATCACAGCCTGCCGTACTGAAAAGGGGTTCAGTGGGGCAGGCCTTTTGTGGCGTCCCCCAGATGCTGTTGGCACGAGGGTCCTCCCATTGTCCCCAGTCAGTTTGGCCAAGTCTCCAGGGGTGGTTAGCGTTACAACCTGGCAACATCTGGGGAATAATAATAATAATTTATACCCCGCCCATCTGGCTGGGTTTCCCCAGCAACTCTGGGCAGCTTCCAACAGAATATTAAAACACAATAACCTATTGAGCATTAAAAGCTTCCCTAAACGGGGCTGCCTTCAGATGTCTTCTAAAAGTCTGGTAGTTGTTGTTCTCTTTGGCATCTGGTGGGAGGGCGTTCCACAGGGAGGGAGCCACCACCGAGAAGGCCCTCTGCCCGGTTCCCCGTAACGGCTTCTCGCAGGGAGGGAACCGCCTGAAGGCCCTCGGGAGAGGGACCCCGGTGTCCGGGCTGGAGACGCTCCTTCAGGTCTACTGGGCCGTTTAGGGCTTTCAAGGCCAGCACCAACACTTTGAATTGTGCTCAGAAACGTACTTGTGTCCTGGAGGCTGACCTGGACCCTTTTGAAAACCTGCCTCCCTTGTCACCCCACGTGACTGTTATATGTGGTCACGATCCGGAGTTTGTCCTCTTGCCTGTGAATCCCTCTGTTGCAATACTGCCTCTCCCTCTTAGTTATACCTTACTTAAGTAAAGTGCTCTTCTTTTTACTGTTGTGTTCCACTAGGTTTAAACAAAAAAAACCAAAAACCAACCAACCACAACCTATTAACTAGTTTTTCCTCTGTAAAACCGAAGTATTGTACGTTTTTTAGAAATCTATAAATCTTTTACTGATGGAACACTACATATTTCTTTTATGTATTTACTGACCTATGTTTTTTGCTACTTTTTTTTTTCCTTTTCTCTCCACCCCCATCCCTCAATTATTATTATTTTTTTCCCCCCTTCTCCCCCGATCCGGAATTTCTTTGCCAACTGACTGCACGGTACTTCTGCTTCCTGTTGTTGCTTGAAACAAATATATTTTTTATATATTTTTTTAAAAAAATACCCCCCTCAAACCAAAACAAACAAACAAAAAAAAACCTTCCTGCTCTTCGGAAACCAACCTGCCCTTCAATATTAACCATCTTGAAAACTTCATCATCCATCAACCAATTTCGCCATTTCCTGCGGGGACTCTACCTTTCCTTCGTTGTCGACGATTTACGCAACCTTCGCTCTCCCCTCCGATTCCTTACCTCTTCCCTGTCTCTCCGCTGCCTTGCCTCTGCTGTTCTCTAAAGAGAGTTACACCCCAATGCCTCTTTATTCTTTTCGGTACGTTATCATTCACACTTTTTTTATTACCTTTTTAAAAATGTTATTATTTCACTTTGAGGTTTTGCTTTTCGGTGGGGGGTGGGGAAGGGGCGGCGGGATGGGTTTTGCCGCTTCGATCGGATGCTTTTTTATTATTTGCGTTACCCTAGCTTTAGTTATTTCCCCCGTTTTTAAATCATTTTTTTGTTTCGTACATCATCGTGCATGGTTTTGATTGCTTTGCATGCCTGTTTCGTTGGGTCAGGAAGAGAGAGCATGTGCAGATTTGCCCCTCCTGGCCTCCACGGGTCACTTTTTGGGGCCACTACTCCCCCCCCCCACACAAGATAAAACATGTGTTTTATAACTCCACCTAAAGATCGTTCCACTTTTTTTTCTGCTGCTGGGTCAAGATGTATCCCCAGCAGAGCAAAACCCAACTTTCAAGCGGGAGTGAGAGCAATGTGGGGGGTTTGGAAGTGCCTTGATTGGATTTTGGGCTAGAGGCAAGCGGATTTCGTCCTTGATAACCTCCTTTTTTCCACCACCGCCCCCTCTTCCCTTGCTTCCTCCCAAGGCGTGTATGGTGATGTGCAGAGAGTGAAGATCTTGTTCAATAAGAAAGAAAACGCCTTGGTTCAAATGGCAGATGGCAATCAAGCCCAGCTGGGTAAAGAATAATAATTTATTATTATTATTATTATTTATTATTATTAATCCCCTCTTCTCTGAACGTTGGGGAATAGTAGTGGCGCTAACAAAGGGAGCTGCCTTCTGTGTTGCTGTTTCCTAAATTTGTATACAGT
The DNA here is from genome assembly GCF_965113315.1 of Podarcis vaucheri. NCBI lineage: Eukaryota > Metazoa > Chordata > Lepidosauria > Squamata > Lacertidae > Podarcis > Podarcis vaucheri. Next base: position 12,019,853 of record NC_138756.1, on the reverse strand, counting down.
GGTACCTTGGTCCTTGAACAGGCTTGGCTCCCGAAGGCCGCAGACCCGGAAGTAAGTATTCCAGCTTGCAAATGCTTTTCTTGGTTTTCGAACGGTTTCGGGAGTCGAACGGACTCCCAGAACGGATTACGTTCAAGAACCAAGGTACCACTGTCCTGCCCGTTCAGCTTAAGATTGTGGGACGCTTCACAACATAAGAATACAATTGTGAAGCCACCAAATAGATAGCAAAACAATATGAGAACAAGAGCCCCCATCCCCTGCAACAGATAGATCGAAAAGGCCATGGAATCAGCCAAAGGTCTGGTTGAGGAGAATCATTTTTGCCCGGCTCCTGTAGATACATACTGAAGATTTAGGGGCCCGTGTGTAGGGTAAAATTGCTCCAGCCAACGCAAAGGGGTTGGATCCAGAGTTGCCCTCCTGCAATTGGAAGGGCTCCTTCGATCCACAGGAGGGACAGAGAAGCAGTGGGGTTTTGCATTTGGGAAAGTCGGGAGGCGATTTCTGCCATTTCCCACAGAGCTCTCAGCACCACCTTGGTCCGTTAATCTCAGTGGGTCTGCTGTGAGTAAGAGTTACCGTATTTTTTGCTCTATAAGACTCACTTTTTCCCTCCTAAAAAGTAAGGGGAAATGCGTGTGCATCTTATGGGGCGAATGCAGGCTGCGCAGCTATCCCAGAAGCCAGAACAGCAGGAGGGATTGCTGCTTTCGCTGCGCAGCGATCCCTCTTGCTGTTCTGGCTTCTGAGATTCAGAATATATATTTTTCCTTGTTTTCCTCCTCCGAAAACTAGGTGCGTCTTACAGAGCGAAAAATACATTAGTTTGATGCGACCACCACCGTTCCTCTGCCCCTGGGCATTTCAGCAAAGCCAGACTGTTGGTTTCTCTAGCTTACGATCAGCACCTGGGGTTGGGGGTGGGGTGTTTCTCCAGCGTTTCCTCTTGCCTCCCCCCAAAAAAAACCTTTTGTGGGGCACATCTGGGTCTGCTCTGCCCTCTGAACATAGATACAGCCCCATCGTTTCCTTAACACGCACTCTCTTTCTCTCTCTCTCCAGCCATGAGCCACCTCAATGGTCAAAAGCTTCACGGAAAGCCCATCCGCATCACTCTGTCAAAGCATCAGACGGTACAATTGCCCCGCGAAGGGCAGGAAGACCAGGGGCTGACCAAGGACTACGGCAACTCTCCCCTCCACCGTTTCAAGAAGCCAGGCTCCAAGAACTTCCAAAACATTTTTCCCCCTTCCGCCACCCTCCATCTCTCCAATATTCCGTAAGTCGTTGCTTTGGCGATCCCTCGTAGCTGAGTAAGATTGCCTTCCATGAACACGGTTCTAGCAGTGAGTCCGTAAGTGACTGTGGAGGCCAGTTCTGGATCCCCATGTCCTTCCACAGTGGGGACATTGGTTTCCGGGCCGGAGTTGATCCTAGTGAGGGTTTGCCAAGTGTGCCTTCCTCTTAGCACCTTTCTCCCTCTTGTCCTGAGTTCGAGTGTCTTCAAAGCCCACGACACCTTTGGTCAAGGCTGTTCTCCAACTGGAGCGCTCGCAGGCCAGTGTTTCCCAGTTGTTGGTGTTTATACTCCATTTTTTTAAGATTTGCCTTGAGAGAGTCTTTGAACCTCTTTTGTTGACCCACCAGCATTACACTTTCCGTTTTGAAGTTCGGAATAGAGGAGTTGCTTTGGAAGACATTTGTTGGTATATCAGGACCTTATATTCCAAGAAGGAAAGCCTCTGGGTTGTTATTTTTTGTAAATGAAACCTTAAGCGTTTTTTTGAGTTCCATATATATTTAATCCCAGAACTCCTTAATTTTTTTGCATGTCTACCACACGTGCAACATAGAGCCCACTCCTTCTCCACATCTCCATCATTTATGTGATACATTTTTGTCTCTCGATGTGTAGCAAGCAGTGAATTTCATGTTGATTTTTCCAGAGATTGTTAAATTGGGCCCTTTGAATGTGTGAAGCAACTCCAGAGCCTGGACCGTAGCCTAATCATATTCCCTTTCTGTTCCCGCAGGCCTTCGATAATCGAAGACGACCTCAAGCTGCTGTTCTCCAGTAACGGCGGGATGGTGAAAGGCTTCAAATTCTTCCAGTAAGTGTGGATCCCCGTTGCCTTGCAGAAGCTGCCGCTGGTAGCAACTCTACTGTGTTGCATTGGGCGGATGAGCTCGGCATTAGAAATTTAAGATGCATTCCTAGAGCCCAGGCAGATTGCCCTCTAAGAACAGGGCTCTGAAATGTCTTCCCTTTTCCTGACATGAGTATCTGCACTGGGCCAGTTGCCTGCGAGTCTAGTTACAGCGTTATTCAGACTGCAGGCTCCTTCTTTCCCCCACACCTCAGAGGGAAGGAGCCGCAACACAGTTTTGATGGGTCCCCCATACCTGATCACCAACATTCCCCTAGTTCAGGGGTCAGCAACCCGCGGCTCCGGAGCCGCATGTGGCTCTTTTACACCTTTGCCGCGGCTCCGGGGCGGATACTAGCGAGGGGAGGAGGCGCATTGTGCGCCCCGACACTCCCCACTGTGGCGGGCGCTGTACTGGCTGTGACGTCGCATGGGGGCGGTGCGTGCGTTAGTCACGCACCGTCCCGACGTCACCTTCCTTCCCGCCCGCCCACTACATTGTAAGGGGCATGTACACTGGTCACTGCATTGAAAGGGTGCATGTACGCTGGTCACTGTTTTGAAGGGGAGTGAAGAACACACACACACAAAAAGGTAACTTGTTAATTTAACGTTTATTTCTATGAGGAGGAGTAATTCTGAGGGGTCAAACAAAGAAATCATAAAAAAGTGACAAAAAAGTTATTTTTATAATGACGAGTTTTGCGGCTCCCAGTTTTTTTTTTCCTTCAGAAACGGGTCCAAGTGGCTCTTTTTGTCTTAAAGGTTGCAGACCCCAGTCCTAGTTCATCGTTTCCCCAATCTGATTTGGGGCACATTTCAAATTCAACCTTGGTTTTGGTCCAGATCACAAAAGCTGGAATGGAGTGGCTAGTCCCAGGGTGAGGCAGCCCGCTAAATGGCCAGCCTTCCCTCTTCAATGTTTGCCATAGGGCTGCAGAGTTGGAAAGGGGTCCCCAAAGGTCATCCAGCCCCACCCCCGGGATTGCCTGCTCCTGCCCTCTCTCTCTTCCTTGGCCTTGAACTTGGAATGAGTATCTCACGCGCGGTCTCTGCGTGCGCTCCCCCCTTCTCTGACCCAGAACGCTTTTGTTTCCCCGGGCAGGAAAGACCGCAAGATGGCTCTCATCCAAATGAGCTCCGTCGACGAGGCCATCCAATCGCTCATCGACCTCCACAACCACGACCTGGGCGAAAACCACCACTTGCGCGTCTCCTTCTCAAAGTCCACCATCTAGGCGGGGGTTTTCCGGAGGTGCCCGCGCGGCAGAATATGGACCCTGACTGAGAAAACAAAACAAAACAAAAAAAGCCGTCGCCGTCGCCACCCTTCCTGGTGGCCTCGGCGTCCTTTTTCCCCAAGGGCTGGGCCACCGGCATGGGGGTGGGACAACTTTCGTCATTCCAGAAACAAAATAAGAAGCCACTTTAAAGAGAGAGAGAGAGATTGAGATTGCAGCAGAAGTGACCTTAAAAAGACAACAGATTTTATTTTTTTAAAGATGAAACAGTTTACCGGGTGTTCCTTTTTATAAAAAGAGAAATGCAAGTTCTTAATTCACGTCGCTATAACCTTTCTTGCAGTGAGTGGGGTTGACTATAAATAGATTTGACCAAGAAAAAAACTAAACCATAAACTTAGAAGTTTACAGTTCTTGGTTAAGAAGCCTCTCCGGGAGTTTCTCCCCCCCTTAAGAAAATAACGAAATCCCACCCATTCCCAGAAAGCTGACCAGCTTCACAGCAATGCCTTTTATCTTGAATCTGACCCTTTCTTAAAATACATTTTTTTCCTGAACACAGATGCCTTCCTTTGTTGGGGGGGGAGCCCTTCCCCCCCAAGCCTTGCATCAAGCATCCTGTGCCTTAGAAGCTTTTTCTGTAAAAATAAAAGGGGGGGGGAGCAGCCATTGGGGAAATTCTTTAAAGTTGCGAAGAGGGGGGTGGGTGGCGGATAAAGCATTACCTTCCTCTAATATATCTCTGCGTAAAACGTATCTTAACTCGCAGACTGAGTTGGGTTTCCTCCAGCCCGCAAAGTTCGCAAAAATCGGGCCGATAATGTATTTGTGCTTGAATTGGGGGGGGGCGTCCTTTGCCCCATCAGTCCTCTTTTCGCATTAAGTATTCCCCAAAGCTGCGGAAACTGTAAATTAGTTAAACCGGAGCAGCCAGCTTCTCCAAATCTGTGTTCAGAATCTTAATTTGGGCCTCATCCTATAAAAGGGTTGGTTTCAGATTCCTTTGTAACCTCGATTTCACCCTTTAACCACCAGCATATATCTCCGATCTCAAGCTATTAGTAGTTTCAGCTTCTTGTTTTAACCCCTTTTCTACTATAATTTTGTTCTACAATGCAGTCTTACCTTTGCCTAGCAATATTTCCAGTTGACCAAATATTCTAATTAATTCATACGTATATATCTATATATGCAAAATGCAATAGCGTAACTTTTTTTATATATAGATGGTATAAATATATCTAAACCTGCTCTTTCTATTACCCATGTATCCTGTACTCTTGTAATTTTTTTTTTCTTCGTTCGTAAGCTGGAAAAAAAAACCCCAACTAGCACATAATTTTAGTTTTATCAAGATGAAGTCGTTTCCGAAGATTAACGTTGTACTTTGAAGAAGTATTTAAAGTAGCAAATTCGAGAGAAGGAAAGGACCCACATTTAAAAGGAGTCATCTTACTGTAATAATCCAAGCTTATCTATATTATTTAAAGAAATGCAAATTGCTTTCTTCCTCTGCACCAAGATAGTACCTAAAAACACAATTCTTCTGTGACCTCCAACTTTCCCGGGTTGATATATTGCCTTCTTTATATTCCGATGTTGCCTTACATTTCCCTCTTGGCTCATGTGAGATTTTAAGATAACCAGAATCTTTGTACTTAATATCAGGGTTATAGTTCCTCAAATTGTGGACCAAAGCTGTTGTTCGTTTTTTTTTCTTCTTTCTCTTCGACGTATGTGGTGTTGTCTCTCAAGTCGCGCGCGTTCCCTGCTTCGCGGGATCTGTTGTACGACTTGCTTTTTTTCCCTTTTGTCACTGTGGGTTTTGGAAAGGAAAGAAAAAAGTCTTAAATCTTTTTTTTAAAATAATCTATATATCCATCCCAGTATCACGGGGATGCAATCTATGCTGGAGGTGTGTATGGATGTCTTTTTGAGTCAGGATTTGTCCTTGGGTCGCCCACGTAAAGGGGGGGGGGAGAGCCTCTTGGCCGATAGTCCTCCCTGTGCCTCGCAAAAACACCATCCGCGGAAAAGAATCTTGCGCCAGCGGCGAGGGCCGATCTGAAGCCGCTCGCTTTCTCAGCTGACCCTGTGCACATCGCCTTCTGTGCATGTTTTCTTGGGGGAAGAGGCAGGGGGCCGTTTGATTTGGCGGGCGGCCGTCTCCCCTGCCTGCTTGCCCCCCTGGTCTGTAGCTGGCGTCGAGGGCGCAGGTCGGCCTTCCCAGCAAGGTCAGCAGCCGCTCTCCGGGTTGAGAAACGTAGCGCGCCACCCCCTTCGCCCGGCCCTAAAGACAACGGGCTCTGGAGGGGGGAAGAGGGGTCTGGGGTGGGGCAGCTCGTTCAGCGCGGCATGGAGGTCCGTCGCTGCGGGGCCCCCACACCGGTTGATTTAGGAAGAAGGGGGCCACCGTTGGACCGCGCGGCGAGGCACACCCCCCCCCCAGCGGCGCCCAGCAAAAGTACCACTTTAAAAGCTAACCTTGGTTAAGAACGATCTCTAGGGTCGTTTCTATGTTTTAAAAAGCGTGCTTTGCGTCTTGGGGGGGCCGCTCGGACATCACAACCCCTCTCCCCCTGCTGACGTGGTTTTTTTTTCCTTTATAAGAAGTAGCTTGAGAATCAGTCAGCAAACCTTTGAGGACTTCTATATCCGCGTGTGTTGAGTTGGTATGTTTTCAGACGCACACAGGCGTATAGCAGTTTAACTGGGTTGCGGGGGGGAGAAGGGAGTTTCATCTTTCCTTTTCTTTCCTGGTTCCACCCCCCCCCCCTTCTCCTTTTCGATCCTGTGTTTTTTTGCATGTAAATGTGAGTAATGAGGAAAAAAAGGTGTAAATATTTATAATTTTTTATACCTGTTGTAAGACATGAGGGGGCAGCAGAACCCACGTTTTTTGGTAAAACAGATGTATTGTATATTTTGATAACCAGCTTATTACAGGTTCAGTATTGGGGGCTGGGGAGGGCTTGCCATTCGTGTCAGAAATTCCATCGCCTGGCTCACGAGGGGGAAAAAATGTAATGCAAAAAAAGAAAACAAAAAAAAGAAATTAAAACTATTCTATACTGAACGTAGTAGTTTTTCTTCTGTAGCCCATTACTTATTTTCCTTGTTTGGATTGTAGTAAGCAGTCGATTGGCTTATCTGTACTTCTTTTTATTTTGGCTCTCAATAAATGTCTTCTGTATTGTTTGTTTCTGTTTCTTTCCTACTTTTTATTATTGTGCCTTTTTGTTTTTGTTCTCTTTTGTTTTTATGCTCAACTCCCCTTCCTCATATAATTCCAGCTGCCTCCCATTTTATGCACCTATTTTTATTTATTTATTTATTTCCATGCTTCCCTGGGGATGGGGGGAACTCTGCAAGTCTTAAACACATCTCTTTTTTAAAAGTTTCTGGTGGTGAAGAGGGAAAGTTGCTATGCTATAGAGAGACGACTTTCAATGGGGAAAGGTTGGCTGTAGCGCATCAGTATTAACCCTGTCCATCAATTTGCCTTATACTACATTTATTAAGATTTGCCTTGAGACAGTCTTTATACCTCTTTTGTTGGCAACCGGCATTACACTTTCCATTTTTAAGTTTGGAATAGAGTAGTTGCTTTGGAAGACAATAGTCAGGCATCCGCACAACATGACCAGTCCAACGAAGTTGATGTTGAAGAATCATCGCTTTGACACTGGTGATCTTTGCTTCTTCCAGAACATGCCTTAGTTCGCCTGTCTTCCCAAGTGATGTGTAAAAAATTTTGGAGACACCGTTGATGGAATCTTTTGAGGAGTTGGAGATAGTGTTTATAAGTGGTCCATGTTTCACAAGCAGACAGTAAGGTTGGTTTAAAGACTGCCTAAAGGCAAATCTTTAAAAATGTATTATAAGCACCAACAATTGGGAAACACTGGCCTGCGAGCGCTCCAGTTGGAGAACAGCCTTTCCCAAAGGTGTCATGGGCTTTGAAAATAAAAAAATTCCTTCCTGTAGCACCTTAAAGACCAACTAAGTTAGTTCTTGGTATAAGCTTTCGTGTGCATGCACACTTCTTCAGATACACAGGGCTTTGAAGACACTCGAACTCAGGACAAGAGGGAGAAACGTGCTAAGAGGAAGGCATGCTTGGCAAACCCTCACCGGGATCACCTTCTGCCTGGAAACCTATGTCCCTACTGTGGAAGGATGTGGGGATCCAGAATTGACCTCCATAGTCACTTACGGACTCACTGTTAATGTAGCCTTATTGGAGTTCACTGATTGGGTCTGCGTTGCTCCGGGACAGGAGGAAGGAAGTCAAAATGACACCGAGTTGGTTCAAAGAAAGTTTATTCTGCTCTCCGGATAGCAGAAGGCACTTGTGTGATGTCCACAGCAAGTCCAAAGAAATGACAAGTTTCATGCAGTATTTATATCCTCCAGGCACCCTCTCCCTCCTTCCAACCACGTCAGCCTATGTATGCAGGTTGACATCACATATGTTCCTGCTCTGGTACTCTCAACCATAAAAGGGATTTCCTTCCTGCACTCCTGACCATAAAAGGATATTCCTGTTCCTACTCCTATCTTGGAGCAAAAGGTCACTACTTCCGAGAACATGCTCTGGCGTTAGTCCCAGACTTGGGTCTCCCCGTCATTTGTGGTCAGAACATAAGATATGTCTGTGTCTGTTCTACTGGTAAAGTCAAGGCCAGTCTTGCCGTCAAACTGATAAGGGAGAGAGCTGTGTTCTTGTTTTGCATTTGCTCAACGGCTAAAGTTTATGCATTTTAGCTAAGGAGAAATGGGGATTTTGATGCAGTTTAAAAATGCCTGCACAGTCAGTTTGGGGTTTGGGAAACCCATTCCTTCATTAAAACCGTATTCCTGGAAGACAATCTTACTCGGCTACGAGGGTTCGCCAAAGAAGACGTTTGGAATGCAGCCCTTGGTTCTCCACTGCATGCAAAATGTATTTTTGCAAACAAGCAAAATTCCCCAAACAAAAAAATAAAAATGAGTGTCCTGCATTTTAAAGATTTTTTTAAACTAGCCCTGCATGGCAATGAAATGTTAATTATCTGGTGTCTGGAGCGATTGTGCCTTAGGCCACATTGCAGGGGTCTCTATAGCAACCCCAGTGGGGGGGGGAGCACAAAGGGGGGTGGGGGGCTGGCTATTGTATTCCTGTCTTTGTTTTTCTCTCCCTCTCCCAGCAAGCTCTTTCCTGGGACAGCGAAGTCCTCTGTTGCCATAGAAAGCGCATCAAATATTTTTTGGGGTGGGGGTATAAACAACCCTTTGCGAAAAGATGCTCTCACTGGGTTTGGGAGGTGGGGCTCTTCAGAAAGGAACATAAGCTACCTTTATGTCGAAAAATTGCACTAACCACCTATTTTGGTGTCTGCAGAAAGGGCCAGGAGGGGGTCTTTTTTTTAGCTGCCTGGGGGGCACATGCCAGCAATGGACAGAGGGGCAAAGACAATGCTTGGGCTCAGATATCCTAAAGCCAACAACAATAACATATTTTTTTATGACCCAGCCACTCTGGGCGCCTTCCCCCCCCCAAAAACAAAAACCTAATAAAACGTCGAACACTTAATAGCAATCGGATCCAATATAAGAAGTCGCCATAACTTTGTGATAAGCAGCCAATATGAAAATGAAGCCATGTTCAGTAGCCCGTTGGAATCGAATAGTAAACAGTAAAATCAAACTTGGGTACTGTGTGCCTTGCCCTGTATATGCAATTTCTTTTGGTGGGTGATATTTTAATTGAAAATTAATGCAAAATACCAAAAGGATCGGACTGGTCTACCTATGGAGCAAGAATGGTTCAGGAAACCAAAGGGGAGGGGGAGAGAAAATGAGGCCCTTTTGTTGCATTTAGTATATTCTAACATTTACCTGCATCTCAAAAAGCAGAGACATCTCGTTTCCCAAAAAACCCAAAATTTACTGGAGCGTATGTGTGGAATACTTCTTTCTTGAAATTTATTTTTAAAATGTTTTGGTTTTTTTTTAAAGAAAAGATCTGCGGATTGTTCCTGGCAGAGTTTGACGACCTGTTTGGAAACTGAATTATGTGTCAAAATGGAAATGAAATTTCATTAAATTTCTAGCTTGGCTCCCCAACCCGAGCTGCTTGGGGTATCCTGGTAGCACCCAATCCCTTGAAAGTGGAGACAGAAAAGCCTGGTGTTTGCAGCAATAGTGATGATGGCGAGGAGAGAGATGCTCGGAGTAGCGGTACCCGTTGCCGCGGCAACGGCGAGGCCAGCCGCCGAGGGAGCATCTATCTTCATCGCAAGGGGGTTGTGAGAACGGCATGCGATGTGGGAAAAGCGAGGCAGGGGGGATGTTGCCCTGGGGGGGGACACCCCTCCCCCCAAAAAAACCATGCTTTTCATCTATTCCGCCCCCTCCCCTATTAGAAGACCTCAGCGGGCGTCGTGGGCCCCATGACCTCAAAGCTATTCGCTTTCCACCCCCCCCTCTGCTTTCAAAATCCCTCTTTTTCTCCCACGCTCTGTCTTGTTTGCCATGGCAACCCCATCCGTCCGCCCCCCCCCACCCCTCTCTGGGTGCCTGCATTTAGCGTTTAGTGTGGGTGATACACGCTCCCTCCTCCTTCCCTAACCTCTTCCTTCTCCGTGTCAGATCAGGAGGAGACTGGTGCATTAGTCACTCTTGCACATAGAATTTGTTCATCCTGGATAAACGAAGTGATTATTATTATTTTATGGGGGGGGGGAGAAACCTGCTCCTTTTCCCTTATGGTGTATGCAAGAGCCCGTCTAGAGTCCTTAAGTGGGTTCCCCATCGGTAGGAGGAAACAGAGGCTAAGCAGACGACACAAAAGGAAAGAGGGACGAGGAGGGAAGAGGGAAGCAAGCGAGCTCAGGCTCCGACTCTTCAACTTGATCTTTATTGAACTGTTGCACGCCGATTCCAGGATTTTCCGCAGGCTGGGTTGAGAAGGCGACTGGGCCGGATCCGGCCCCCAGGTCTTAGTTTGCCTACCCATGGCTGAGGTTATCTCCCACTTGGACTACTGCCATGCGCTCTACGTGGGGCCACCTTGGAAGGTGACCTGGAAACTACAACTAATCCAGAACGTGGCAGCTGGACTGGTGACTGGGAGTGGCTGCCGAGACCACATAACACCGGTCCTGAAAGACCTGCATTGTCTCCCAGGACGTTTCCAAGCACAATTCAAAGTGTTGGTGCTGACCTTGAAAGCCCTAAACGGCCTTGACCCAGTATCCCTGAAGGAGCGTCTCCACCCCCATCGTCCAGCCCGGACACTGAGGTCCAGCTCCGAGGGCCTTCTGGCAGTTCCCTCCCTGCGAGAAGTGAAGTTACAGGGAACCAGGCAGAGGGCCTTCTCGGTGGTGGCACCCGCCCTGTGGAACGCCCTCCCATCAGATGTCAAGGAAATAAACAACTACCAGACTTTTAGAAGACATCTGAAGGCAGCCCTGTTCAGGGAAGCTTTTTGATGTTTTATCGTGTTTTTAATCTTCTGTTGGGAGCCGCCCAGAGTGGCTGGGGAGACCCAGCCGGAGGGGCGGCGTATAAATAATAAATTATTATTATAAGTTGTTATTTTATTATCCTCTACCCAGCTAGCAAGAGGCACTGCGCCATCAGCCAGGCAGAAGCGCTCCCTCTTCCTTATTTTCCTGGAGTTACTTGGCTATGTCTTACAGCCCAAGTTATGCAGGTAACAGCTTACAGGACTCCAGTTGCGTCCGATTAAGACCTCCTGGAAACATAAAGGCATGCTCCGATTCCGATCTGTTCATTTCATTCAGCAGGTCTACTCTGAGTAGGGCTTAGCGGCATAACAACCCCTCTGCCTTCTGCAGCGGTTGCGGAGTTTATTGCTGCGGGAATGATATTGTGCATTGCTGAATTATTATTATTTTTGCATGGTTGTTAGGCGATGTGTTGACACTGATTGCCGATGGCGCCCTTCACCGTCAACTGTGTCCATTTTTAACACTGGGCGGTATATAAAATTTGAAAAATAATGGCATCTTTGGCGGCAGAGGCCTGAATCGAGAGGAATGGAGGCAGGTGGCTGAAGCTATTCGTAGTTAATCCCAACACACACCCTGGCCAGATGTTGACTTGCTAAATATATAAGTTGATCCTTCTCAGCTCCTGACACCAAATACTCTGGAAGGTTTGAAGGGAAACCTGGAATTTGTAGCTCTGCAAAGAGGAATGAGGAGTCTCTTAGCAACTCCCAGCGGACAACGGAATTAAGGGAGATTTTGTTTCCCCCAGAAAGTCCTGTTGTGGATTTGCAGAATCCCAACTGCTTTTGGCGCAGAATTTCTACGAGTTGTTTCTGTGTGCGTGGGGTGTGTGTGGGAAATCCCCTTCTCAGAATATCCACCCGGATATTGCAGATTTGGCCATTTCCTCTGCACAAAACTGAGGCGGAGGAAGGCATTATCGTTCCTCCAGCTGCCGGGTGGAAAAAAGAGGATTCTGGTGTTTTCTCCTCGCCGCCAAGCTGAGCTCTAATTAGCTTTGTGCGCCCAGATAAAAAAAGCGAGCTTTGACGAGGAGATATTAAAGGCTTAGCTGCTTTGGAAGGAGTAAATCGCGAAGGGCGAAAGTGTTCTTTCTTGCCAACCTCCCAGGAGACAGCAAAACAGAGAGAGAGAGATGGTTGCAGAATGGCCTGGGATTCCCCACTGTGATGATGAAACCTGGCTTTCAGATTGCTCTGTGTAGCTGTGCATAAGTGACATTTGTAGGGAAACCAAATTGCTCCTTTACGAAGCTATTGTACTACCAACTTTACTGCATGCTTGTGAAACGTGGACCGCTTATAAACGCCAACTCCTCAAAATATTCCATCAACGGTGTCTCTGAAATATTTTACCCACCACTTGGGAAGACAGGCGAACTAAGGCCAGTGTCCTGGAAGAAGCAATGATCACCGGTGTCGAAGTGATGATTCTTCAACATCAAATTCGCTGGACTGGTCATGTTGTGCAGATGCCTGACTATCGTCTTCCAAAGCAACTGCTCTATTCCGAACTTAAAAATGGAAAGCGTAATGCTGGTGGTCAACAAAAGAGGTTCAAAGACTCTCTCAAGGAAAATCTTTAAAAATGTAGTATAAACACCGACAACTGGGAAACACTGGCCTGCGAGCGCTCCAGTTGGAGAACAGCCTTGACCAAAGGTGTTGTGGGCTTTGAAGACACTCGAACTCAGGAGAAGAGGGAGAAACGTGCTAAGAGGAAGGCATGCTTGGCAAACCCTCACCGGGGTCAACTCCTGCCCGGAAACCAATGTCCCCACTGTGGAAGGACGTGTGGATCCAGAATTGGCCTCCACTGTCCCTTACGGACTGACTGCTAAAACCGTGTTTATGGAAGACAATTTTACTCGGCTATGAGGGATCGCCGAAGAAGATGGAAGATATGTGTGCCGAGTGTGGATTGCGACTTGGGGTGCTGCCTCGATCTGGAAAGACGCCAGGCCCGTAGCTCATCTCGGTGAATTATTAGTAACACACACTGCCTGTTCTTCATGAGCGGTTGATTTGCAGCCGCTGTAAAGCACTCTGGCTGCAGCAGCAGCAGCTATACCCAAGCAGGCTCTGATGGGGGAATTGACATAGCACAATTCCCACCAGCGACCCCGCCATGCTCTCGAAACCACACGCTTGGCAATCGGTCCATGATTAATTTTTATTTCTCGGAGGCAGAGCAAGGCTTCCCAAAAATCTCTCAAGGGCAACGACTCACCTGACGCCTGAATTGCGGGGGTCGTTCTTAAGGGCAGGGCTCCAAGTCTCCTGTTTCTGGCCGCTATTTATATATATATTAAAAAAGGACTCGGGGTGCATTGCAAATCACGGCGCAGGCGGGACCATGGAGCTTTGCAGCGGTGCATTTACCGTATTTTTCACTCTATAAGACGCACCAGACCACAAGACGCACCTAGTTTTTGGAGGAGGAAAACAAGAAAGAAAATATTCTGAATCTCAGAAGCCAGAACAGCAAGAGGGATCACTGCGCAGTGAAAGCAGCAATCCCTCTTGCTGTTCTGGCTTCTGGGATAGCTGCGCAGCCTGCATTCGCCCCATAAGACGCACACACATTTCCCCTTACTTTTCAGGAGGGGGGAAGTGAGTCTTATAGAGCAAAAAATACGGTAAATGGGCACATGCATCTTCTTGCACAAATTGCATCTTCTTGCTCCTTGAAAGTACCAGGGAGAGAGGAACCTTATAAATGCCTTCAATGTCCACCTTGTGCCCATTTCTCCCCATGCTTCCCCGTTCAAAAAGGACCGCCCCTCTTCTACCTAACCACTTCCCCATGCCATTTTTTGGAGGGCCCTATTAAAACAACAACAGCCCCCCTACCATCTTCCCATAAGGTTATACATTCCTTCCTCGCAGACATAAACGCTTCTATACATGCCAACATTCCCCTTAAGACAGCGGATCCGGCACACAGGGCTCGGGTACCCAGCCGGCGTCGCTATGGAAACAGAGGCCCAGAATTCCCGGAGGCCTTTTGGGGAGCCCTCCACAATACTGTGTAGTCTTCCCCTCCACGTACCCCAAACTATATATATATAGGATTCATCACAGACTAAGTCCTACTGAGACCCATCGAAATGAATGGGCAGGACTAAAAGGCCAACTCATTTCAATGCTTAAGTCTCAGTATAGCTTAGCTGGGTATAGTTCCTAAGTTGCATCCCCTCCAACGTTTCTCCTGTGAAAAGAGGGACGTCCTATTCCATCCCCTCCAATGTTTCTCCCCTGAAAATAGGGACGTCCTATTCCATCCCTTCCAACGTTTCTCCCCTGAAAATAGGGATGTCCTATTCCATCCCCTCCAATGTTTCTCCCCTGAAAATAGGGACGTCCTATTCCATCCCCTCCAATGTTTCTCCCCTGAAAATAGGGACGTCCTATTCCATCCCCTCCAATGTTTCTCCCCTGAAAATAGGGACGTCCTATTCCATCCCCTCCAATGTTTCTCCCCTGAAAATAGGGACGTCCTATTCCATCCCCTCCAATGTTTCTCCCCTGAAAATAGGGACGTCCTATTCCACCCCCTCCAACATTTCCCCGATGAAAATAGGGACGTCCTAAGGGAAAGGAGGACATTCTGGGATCAAATCAGAAAGTAAGACCTCTTCTGTATGTCCAGGACTTTCCCTGGAAAATGGGGACCCTTGCAGGGGTCTGCCCAGAAGCTGTCCTAACAACCAAGTCCAAGGAAAGATCAGCCTTTTCTACTAGGAACAATTAGGCGCTTGCTTAAAAATGCAATTCCGTCAAATTGGCGGAAACCATGGCTATTTCCTCTTTCAGGAAACTCCCTTTTCTCGAGCAGGAAGAGGATAAATTTCGGGTAACCGTGAAAGGGGTATTCCGTTTTCGGCAGCGAGAGCATTTATGGTTTACTTAAACTTCCTAAACCGGTCTTGTTAACCTGACACTCTTTTGGATGTTGCCGGACTCCGAATCCCATTTGCAGGAGTCTAAGAACATCTGGAACCGAGTTAAGGTAACATCTGGTTGTCTATAGCAGGCTTCGTCAAACTCGGCCCTCCAGATGTTTTGGAACTTTCAACTCCCATCATCCCTAGCTAGCAGGACCGGTGGTCAGGGATGATGGGAATTGTAGTCCAAAGCATCTGGAGGGCTGAGTTTGAGGAAACCTGGTTTATAGCAATACTGGATCTTACGGTAGTAACTTTTGACGTCTCGGTGACGTTGCATCTCGAAATCGAGCCCCACTCCTCCCTCCCCATCCCGCCCCCCCAAGTTAATAAACCCATCTCATGCGAACAGGGGCTGCCACCCCTTCTACAACCCCAAAGCCCCCCCCCATAAGGCTATACATTTTACATTCCCTCCCTACTCCAACCACTGAGCCATGCCACGCTATAAACCCTCATAATACGTATATCTCCCCATCACATTCTTAGGGGCACGACGGAATCTACTCCAGAAGCCTCGTGACTAATAACGGCCGCTGTTTTGCTCCAGACAGGGCAACCAGGGTCTCCCCACGCCCCCTAGTTCTGCCTTCGCTTTTTGCCAATTTTGGGGGGAGGGCAGAACCCAGCATCCCAAGAATGCCCCCTTCGCCTGCCCCAAACAAAACGTATCGGCCTGATGACTTCTGATGCTTGCTGGGGGGCCTGCCAACAGCCAGAGCCCCCAAGGACAGGGGCAGTCTATCTCCAGAGACTAAATGCTTCGGGTAAACCACGTTTGTCACCTCCTAGGTACCTCGGGTGGGGTACAAATAAATTATTATTATTATTATTATAATCTCCTTGGCCGCTGCAGGGAAGAACGGATACGACGGATTCTTCTGTTCCCCCTAGCCGGACATCTTATCTTTTTCCAAGACTTATCTCCTCCTCCTCTTCTGCCTCCTTTGGGCACCCCAGGTATTTACAGACTCCCTCCCCACTTGCATTGGAGACCAAGAAAACATCTCTGAATCATCACCAGGGGAAGGCTTCATCTTGCAAGCTAAATTACCCACCCATTTGACTTTTCAAATACGACACACCCTCCCCAAACTGCGCAGGCTCCAGGGCGATGGGAGATCGTACCAAGGGGTACAGTCCTGTGTCCCTTCCGTAATGTTTAAACCACCCCATGCCAGGCTCCCCGCTCTGGCCGGCTTTACAATCAGTAGTTACGAATAAATTACACTTGTCCTGAAAATCAACAGCACCAATAATTTGTCGGGTATTTGAAAAAAAAAATCCCTTCAGCGGTCCCTCAATGTCCCCGCAATAATCCAGAAGAGGGACGGGCGATTCCTTGGCCAAAAACCAGCAGGAAATCCCCAAAATTTGGTCCACAGAGCTTCCCCAAAATAGACACCGGATCCCGGCTGTTCGACGCTCGGTAAACGGAGATCTTTGCCACGGAGACGGCGACCGAAATCAATTTTATTTTTGGAAACGGGAGGAATCGTCCCCATCCTGTTTCGGCCCCGCAGGTCGGACCTAGTCTTTGAACCGCCGATTAACTTGCATCTTCTTGTAGAAGTTTTCCGTCTCCTCCGCCTGGCCGTCCTTCTCTCCGACCGTCAGGCTCGTCGGCTTGCGGCGCAGCGTCGACTCGCGGCTGGGGCCCCCCAGCATGTTTTCCGCCGGGCTGGTCTCGCCGCCCCCCACTCCCGCCGCCACGTTGATGGTGGCCACGCTGCCGTACCGCGGCTCGTCTTGTTCGATGTCGCTGACCGACGACCCCGGGGAGACGCCGGCGCTCTTGGCCGGCCGGAAGCCACGGAAATCCTTGGCCATGTCGTTCAGCTCGTAAGCGTCCGTCCCGTCCGGCACTTTCTGCGTGGCTTTCCATTCCCACGGCCCGTTCCCGGACGACAGGTGCACGACTGGATGGTGCGGGGCGTGGGCGTCGATAGTGACGACGCTGGAGCTGTCCCGTTCCGACGGCGACCGGTACTGCGAGGAATCGGAGCTGGTGGACGACGAAGACGTCTCCGAATGTTTGGGCGTCACCGAAACCATCCCTGGCTGCTTGGACATGGCGATGACCTGCATCAGGCGCGGCGGGTTGGCCACTCTCTGCGACGCCGACCCTTTCTCGGCCATCATCATCCATTTCGCCCGCACGGCCGAGCTGCTCTTGGGCGAAATGTTGGCCCCTGCGTTCGCCTGGCTTTCCTCGGGGATGTGGACCAGCTGGGTCGCTCCGGGTCTCGGCTGGATGAGGACCCGGGGCCCCATGGCGGCGCGCTCGGCCGTCCGGGCCTGGACAGTGGGGTACAGCGACGGCGGGATGTGTTCGTCGTCCTCTCCAACCAAGCAATCGGAGCCGACCCGCCGGGCCACTTCCTCGGCCAAGGTCATCCCCCGGCCTTCGACGGACTTTTGCTTCCATTCGGTGATCAGCTGCTTGGACCGTGAGGCGTCCACGGGGACGTGGATGGTCATGTGGCGCCGGGCGGGGTCGTCCATCGAGGGCGTGTTGACCCTGGGCAGCGTGTTGCTGAAGGTGACCATGTTCTCCTTGCCCATGGGGCTGCGGGGGGCCAGGAGGTCCACGTCCACGCTGGCCCGCTTCAGGCTGCCCAGGGAGTTCTTCTCGCGCTGGACCTGTCGGTTGATGCCCTCCAGCCGCGTCTGCGGGTTCAGCTCATCGGTGCTGACCGACTTGTTCTGGTGGTAGACCGAGTCGTGGCCCCGCTGGGTCAGGGCCCGCAAAGCGTCCTTGGCGGGGGGGTTGGACGGGGCCTTCTCGGCCGGAGCACGGAAGTTGCCCACGGCGTGGTAGGCCTGTTTGGGGGCAGGGAATGACAGGTGTTAAAGACTGGATTTACATCTAAGCTAAACAAACTACGGCTTAGGGCCCCGCTCTCTTGGGGACCCCCCCAAAAAAATAAAGGGGGGGAACTGGATGTACATTTCCAAAATATAATATTGAAAAAAACAACAACCTACAAATGCTGTGCGTTAAAAGGGGAATGTTAAAACTCTGCTAAGTTATAGAGCATGGGTAGGCAAACTAAAGCCCGGAGGCCGGATCCAGCCCAATCGCCTTTGCAATCCGGCCCACAGATGGTCCAGGAACCAGCGTGATTTTATACGAGTAAAATGTGTGCTTTTATTTAAAATGCATCTCTGGGTTATTTGTGGGGCGTAGGAATTCGTACATTATTATTATTTTTCAAAATATAGTCCGGCCCCCCACAAGGTCTGAGGGACAGTGTACCGGCCCCCTGCTGGAAAAGTTTGCCGGCCCCTGTAATATAGAACTTTCCAGCGCAAATTAGAAAGGATATTAATAAACAATATATTCTCTCCTGTCTCCCTGAACATTCCCACGTGTTCGCCCACCCGGGCCCCGACTCGCCGCGGACCTCTTGAGCGTCAGCGAGGTGGCCCCAAACCCGGTGTCCCCCCCCCAAAGTCCGGGAAAGGGGTCTTAGGAGAAGAGACTTGCCAGGTATGCTGCGATGCCGGACCCGATCAGGAAACCCACGTAGACGTCGATGGGGTGGCTGCGGTACTGTGTGATCTGCGTCAGGCCGCAGATCCCGGCCGCGATGGCGAAGGTGAAGACCAGGATGGGTTTGAGGAGTTTGGTGCTGTCGGAGATGATGGAGTTGAAGTACATCTGCAAAGATTGATGGCGGGGGTCGTGAAGGCACTCTTTGAAACGTAATAAAACACCACATTTTTTGAAAGAACTTCTGATGCCTTCTAAAAGTCAGGTAGATCACCCAGCTCTACCTCTCCTTTAAATCGGAACCAGTGAAGGCGTTGAAGGTCCTGTGTGAGTGCCTGGAGGCGGTTGGAGGATGGATGGCGGATAACAGATTGAGGTCGAATCCTGACAAGACAGAAGGACTGTTTTGGGGGGGGGGGACAGAGAGTGGGCAGGTGTGGGGGACTCCCTGGTCCTGAATGGGGTCACTGTGCCCCTGAAGGACCAGGTGCGCAGCCTGGGGGTCATTTTGGACCCACAGCTGTCCATGGAGGTGCAGGTCCGTTCTGTGTCCAGGGCAGCTCCATCTGGTACGCAGGATGAGACCCTCCCTGCCCGCGGACTGCCTTGCCAGAGCGGTGCATGCTCTGGTTATCTCCCGCTTGGACTACTGCAACATGCTTTACGTGGGGCTGCCTTTGAAGGTGACCTGGAAACTGCAATTAATCCAGAGTGCGGCAGCTAGACTGGTGACTGGGAGCGGCCGCCGGGACCACATAACACCGGTCCTGAGAGATCTGCATTGGCTCCCAGTACGTTTCAGAGCACAATTCAAAGTGTTGGGGCTGACCTTGAAAGCCCTAAACAGCCCAGTATACCTGAAGGAGCCTCTCCACCCCCATCTTCCAGCCCGGACACCGGGGTCCAGCTCCGAGGGCCTTCTGGCAGTTCCCTCATTGCAAGAAGTGAGGTTACAGGGAACCAGACAAAGGGCCTTCTCTCCCTTCCCTTCAGATGTGAAGGAAATAAGCAGCTATCCTATCTTTAAAAGACACCTGAAGGCAGCCCTGTTTAGGGAAGTTTTTAATATTTAACGCTGGACTGTTTTTAGCATTTGATTGGAAGCCGCCCAGAGCGGCTGGGGGAAACTCAGCCAGATGGGCGGGGTATAAATAATAAATTATTATTATAGGTAGTTATTTATCTCCTTGAGGGTGTTCCACAGGGCAGGTGCCACCACCGAGAAGGCCCTCCACCTGGTTCCCTGTAACTTAACTTCTCCCAGGAGACCCTGGGAGCTGGGCCTTGGCATCCGGGATGGAAGATGGGGGGTGGAAATGCTATGGACTCATTGGGGGCATGGCTGTGGGCTCCCATTGTGGGAGCACGCCAAGGGGGCCAT
This sequence comes from Podarcis vaucheri, assembly GCF_965113315.1. Classification (NCBI taxonomy): domain Eukaryota; kingdom Metazoa; phylum Chordata; class Lepidosauria; order Squamata; family Lacertidae; genus Podarcis; species Podarcis vaucheri. Next base: position 12,000,119 of record NC_138756.1, on the reverse strand, counting down.
CACAATTAAGGTCCTGCCCTTCAACATTTGCCACCGCGCCATGGAAAACAGGGGAGGAAGTTGGAAAAATGACAAACTTTTGAAAACATAATTTTAGGATGGAAGAATGAGGAAACCCCGGCAAAAGAACAGTGGCAAGATAAATGGATGAACTACGCAGAACTGGCTAATTTGACATACAAACTGCGGGACAAGGACAACTGTGACTTTAAAGAAGAATGGGAACTTTTCACAAATTGCTTAGAAAGACAACAAAATGAATTGGCAGGTTTTGAATAAGCATGCACAGATTTATTGCCTGATGACACGGTAGACAGATAATGTAAGGATTTGTCTAATTTTATAACATGCAGAGAATAAGATGTGCTGAGAAATCAGAGAGAGGAACTGAGGGAAGTCTCTGGGGGAGGGTTTGAGGGGGGGTGATGAAAAAAGGGGAAAAATAATGAATATGATATGTTATGTTGAAATTGCTAATAAAAACATTTTAAAAAACAAGAAGGTAATTTTAAAGATTGCAAAATTCGCCACCCTTTCTGCGAAGGCTTGAAACCGAAGCGGATTGAGGTGGGGCCTTGTTGCTGCCCAATACTCAACCCCACTCTAGCCTGAATCCCAGAGATAGTTCCCAGAATGAGCAGCTGATTCTGATCATCCAGCCAGCGGATCGCGGACGGGGACCGGGGACTCACCGACACGTAGACGGCGGCGAAAGCGGAGAGCGTGGCGTGCTGGGAGGGGAAGGTTTTCCTGGGGAAAGGAAAGGGGGGGAAAAGGAAACGTCATACAGGAACAATTGCTGCAAACTGGGGTGCAGAGTGGGGGGCGATTCGCCCCCCCCCGCTTAGCTCCAGCAGGCGGCGGTCACCACCGAATTTTTTAAAAAAATACTTTTTATTGTCATTTTCAAAAAAAACAAAATAAAACAATCTTTACATTCATTCTTAATGTCGTCTTATTTACATTGCACTAAATCACGCCTCGACTTCCTTCCCTCCCTATCCTAGTCCTGCTGTAGTTCTTAAACTTCTACAGTTCAATGCTATATATGTCACAAATTTACTCCATTCTTCTGTGAACTTTGACCCTTTTTGGTGTCGGATTTTATTTGTCATTATTGCTAATTCAGCATATTCAAAAAGTTTTGCCCGCCATTCCATGAATGTTGGAATCTCTGATGACTTCCATTTTTGTGCTACAAGCACCCCAGGTGCCACCATTGCATATTGAAATAACTTATGGTCTTCTTTTTTTTATTTCATCCCCTATTATCCCTCTGGTTTTTTTGGGAAGGTGTATCTAAAAAGTTTCTTTAATTCATCATATATCAGGTTCCAAAATCCTTTCATTTTCTCGCATAGCCACCACATATGATAAAGGTCCCCATCTTTATTTTTACATTTCCAACAAACTTTGTTTCCCATTTTGTATATTTTCGCCAATTTGACCGGGGTAATATATTACACCGGTAACCGCCGGATTTTGGAACAGCGTCCCGGCCTCACCTGGCTGACAGGATGGCATGCTGGTCTTGCCCCGAACATATGTCCTGCGTGATGTACGGATTGGCGTCGCAAGAGATGCCTAGAAGGGTATAGTTGGGCTTGCAGACAGTCAGGAAGAACGGGGCGTGGTACCCCGTGGCCAGCTGGATCACGTCCGTCACGAGGGCCGTGGCGCAGAGACCGAAAACGTGCACACCTGCCGGGATATTAGAGATTTGTTTCCCGCCGGGACAGAGCCCAGGGGCAGAGAAACTGTAAACCTGGGATGGGGATCCTTATCCAGCTCTTCACACCCATTTCTGGTGTCAAGCAAGGACCGCAGACAGGGCCAGATTTAGGTTTGATGCGGCCCTCAGCTCCTGAAGGAAATGGGGCCCTTTCTATGTCCAGCTGTCCTTTGTCCACAACAAATTTGTGTGTGTTGAATATATGCTACATAGTCATTTATGGACTTCACAGGTATCTCAAGACATTTGCGCATCACAAAAGATGTGTTTTATCAAAGTCATCGTTGGACTGAAATGCCGTTAAAAAGAAGTATATTAATAGTGAAATGCAATTAAGAAGAAGTACCGTATTTTTCGCTCTGTAAGATGCACCAGACCACAAGACGCACCTAGTTTTTAGAGGAGGAAAACAAGAAAGAAAATATTCTGAATCCCAGAAGCCAGAACAGCAAGAAGGATCACTGCGCAGCGAAAGCAGCGATCCCTCTTGCTGTTCTGGCTTCTGGGATAGCTGCACAGCCTGCATTCGCTCCATAAGACGCACACACATTTCCCCTTACTTTTTAGGAGGGGAAAAGTGAGTCTTATAGAGCAAAAAATACAGTATATTAATAGTGAAATGCAATTAAGAAGAAGTATATGGATAGTGAAATGATTATGATGCTCCAACCCAAAATGCTTTTTGATGCATAACAAACTGAATAATGCAAACACATTTCTAAAGTTCCTTTAGGAACACAATTTACAAAGACTCATTATCTGGTCTCTAGAAACTTGCTATAACACAAAATAGGTGCAAACTGCTAAGAATGATAAATAGCAGAATGTAAGGTAAAGGTAAAGGGACCCCTGACCGTTAGGTCCAGTCGCGACCGACTCTGGGGTTGCGGCGCTCATCTCGCTTTACTGGCCGAGGGAGCCGGCGTACAGCTTCCGGGTCATGTGGCCAGCAGGACTAAGCCGCTTCTGGCGAACCAGAGCAGTGCACGGAAATGCCGTTTACCTTCCTGCCGGAGCGGTACCTATTTATCTACTTGCACTTTGACGTGCTTTCGAACTGCTAGGTGGGCAGGAGCTGGGACATAGCAACGGGAGCTCACCCCGTCATTGCGGGGATTCGAACCGCTGACCTTCCGATCGGCAACTCCTAGGCTCTGTGGTTTAACCCACAGCGCCACCCGTGTCCCTCTCGCCATCCTCTGAGCCCCCCCCAAAAAACCCCACTTTTCAGGGCATACACAGGGCAGAGACTGTCCGGCTCTCCCTTCTCATTCAGCCCTACAGAAAAGAAAAGCACCAAATTCTTAGCATCCTCCCGATGCCCCAAAAGCAGAAAATTCCGTAGCTCAGTGGCAAACCATCTGCTTCCTTTTCCCCCCCTCTTTGCCAAATCATTTTTATTGATTTTCCAAATCTTAACGAATGAACCAAAACCAATTCAATACAGTTTTCCAACATTCCCACGCTCGGTCCTCGATGCACCCAAAATTTCCTCTTTGTGTGCCTCTTGCTGCCGCAGTTATTTCTAATTCGCTTTTCATTCCATATCCTTAGCAGGGATTTTTGTTTGTTATTTTTAACCTATTATCCTTACCCATCTGCTATCTGTTTGCCAATTCCTGCATGTGCTATATTTTAACACTTCCGAAAGCTATGGTTGCTCGGGAAATTGCAGTTGGTCGATAATGATTGTTCCTAAAATAAACCCCCTTCCTTCTGCGTGCACGAGAACCTAATAGTTTGCATTCATTAGATGGTCTCCCTTTGCTTCTTATTTAAGCACGGTCTGCTTTGTCCAAGATTCTTCCTCCCCAAATCCACTCTAATCTCCAGCCCATAGATCTCTTTCCTCCTCTCAGGGTCTATTGTCCATTTCAAAAGAGGAATTTCAATGACATCCACCTTCTCGTAGCACTGGCTTTGCACGCAGGAGATACCAGGTTTTGATCCCCGATGATAAAAAAGGCGTCCTCATGGCTGAGAGTGGAGGGCTGGGGCAATAAGAACACAGAGAGCTTATTTACATCTAAGCTAAACAAGCTCTCTCTAGGGCCCCACTCTCTTGGGGCCCCCAAAAAAAAATTAAAGGAAAAAAACACCTGGATGTACATTTCCAAAATATAAGATAAAAAACAAATAGAATAAAACCTACATCCAGCAACAGTGTTTTGTGTTGTGTCAGCTCCTCGGGTGTGAGTCATGGGCCCCGCCTGCTCCCTAAAATATCACTGGTTTGCTCCTTTCTATACATAGAGTGCCTACATTCTGCACCCTATATGGGTGCAGGTGGCATGGGTGGCTCTGTGGGTTAAACCACAGAGCCTAGGGCTTGCCCATCAGAAGGTTGGCGCTTCGAATCCCCGCAATGACAGAGTGAGCTCCCGTTGCTCGGTCCCTGCTCCTGCCAACCTAGCAGTTCGAAAGCACATCAAAGTGCAAGTAGATAAATAGGTACCATTCCGGCGGGAAGGTAAATGGCGTTTCCGTGCGCTGCTCTGGTTCACGGCTTAGTCCTGCTGGCCACATGACCCGGAAGCTGTACGCCGGCTCCCTCGGCCAATAAAGCGAGATGAGCGCCGCAACCCCAGAGTCGGCCACGACTGGACCTAATGGGGATGAACTTACCCACGAACCGGACCGTCCTGCGGAGGAAGGAGTTGAAATTGCATCCGCCGGCGTTGATGCTGCCCTCAGAGCTGGAGCGGCCTTTGACATTGGACTGCAGGCAGTAGATGATGCCTTCGCCAACCATGATCTGAGAGGGAGGGAGGGAAGAGGGGAGGGGTCAGAGCAAGCCCCTCCCCTCTCAGCGACTTCTCCGCCCAGGTGGGTGGGGCTTGTTGACAAGGGATGGGAGGGGATGGAATAGGACGTCCCTATTTCCCCTCTTTTAAGGGGAGAAACACTGGAGGGGATGGAATAGGACGTCCCTATTTTCAGGGGAGAAACGTTGGAGGGGGTGGAATAGGACGTCCCTATTTTCAGGGGAGAAACGTTGGAGGGGATGGAATAGGACGTCCCTATTTCCAGGGGAGAAACGTTGGAGGGGATGGAATAGGACGTCCCTATTTTCAGGGGAGAAACGTTGGAGGGGATGGAATAGGACGTCCCTATTTCCAGGGGAGAAACGTTGGAGGGGATAGAATAGGACGTCCCTATTTTCAGGGGAGAAACGTTGGAGGGGATGGAATAGGACGTCCCTATTTTCAGGGGAGAAACGTTGGAGGGGATGGAGTAGGACGTCCCTATTTTCAAGGGAGAAACGTTGGAGGGGATGGAATAGGACGTCCCTATTTTCAGGGGAGAAACGTTGGAGGGGATGGAATAGGACGTCCCTATTTTCAGGGGAGAAACGTTGGAGGGGATGGAATAGGACGTCCCTATTTTCGCAGGAGCTGGAGAAAGCAGGAATATTTTGTCCAGTGTGGGACCCGTACCCACGACCCGCAGATTAAGAGCCGCCTCCTGTACCAACTATAGCTATAATAAAAACCCAAGAGGGAAGGAGGGGTCGGAACGCTACTTACGGAGGCTGCGGGGGCCGCGAAAGCCAAGCTGAGCAGCATGAGCAATGGGATCATCTCTTCGTTGGTTTCCACGTAGGGCATGGAAAGAGCCCGGTCATAACATTGGAAGCCCACCTTGGCGGGCTTGAAGAGGTCCGTCAGCTCCAAGAAGTAGAGCGTCACAATCGAGGAAGCCACAATGGGCAGCTGGGAGACAAAAGGGGGAGAGGGGGGAGAAGAAGGCGCTATCTTTTGGGTAAAGGGACCCCTGACCATTAGGTCCAGTCGTGGCCGACTCTGGGGTTGGATGTCCGGCTTCCAAAAAACATTTGAAAACCGGAACACTCACTTCTGGGCTTTCAGCATTTGGGAACCAAGCTCCTACTGTAAACCTGATGGAATAATTTTGATGGCACCAAATACAGCGGTACCTTGTCTCTCAAACTTTATCCGTTCCAGAAGTCTGTTTGACTTCCGAAATGTTCGGAAACCGAGGCGCGGCTTCTGATTGGCGCAGGCGCACTGGAAACAATAGCCAACAGTTGTGTCGGACGTTCGGCTTCTGAAAAATGTTTGAAAATCGGAACACCCACTTCCGGGTTTTTGGTGTTTGGGAACCAGGGCGTTTGGGAACCAAAGTGCCACTGTATATATCATTCCCCAGAATGCTTTGGTTATCTTGCATGTCCACCAAATAAAGTTCTCCTAAACAAAAGATATAGGGGCGCGGATGGTGCTATGGGTTAAACACAGAGCCTAGGACTTGCTGATCAGAAGGTCGGTGGTTCGAATCCCCACAATGGGGTGAGCTCCTGTTGCTCTGTCCCTGCTCCTGCCAACCTAGCAGTTTGAAAGCACGTCAAAGTGCAAGTAGATAAATAGGTACCACTCCAGCAGGAAGGTAAATGGCATTTCCGTGCGCTGCTCTGGTTTGCCAGAAGCGGCTTAGTCCTGCTGGCCACATGACCCGGAAGCTGTACGCCGGCTCCCTCGGCCAGTAAAGAGAGATGAGCGCCGCAACCCCAGAGTCGGCCACGACTGGACCTAATGGTCAGGGGTCCCTTTACCTTTACCTGTATAGATGACGGAAAAGTTCTGCTTACCTCGACAAAGTAAAAGCAGGGAAGAAGAGTCATGCTGTCTTTCGGAGCCTTGGCCTTGTCCTTTGCCGAGATCATGGTGTCAGCGGTGGGATTCAGAGGAATCTGGTGGGTAGGGGTCTCAGCCTAGGTCCTGATCATCGCTGCCACGAGACATCACAGAACCAAAACCAGCAGGAGTTAAAAACCACAGAATTGTAGAGCTGGAAGGGAACCCTAGGGGTCATCTAGCCCAACCCTCTTTGCCCCGTGCAGGACTCGAACCCACAACGCTGAGCTTAAAAGTCTCACGCTGACCTATCCCGGTCGGAGCCAATTGAGCCCTACTCAGAGGAGACCCGCTGAAACCACGAGACCTGTAATAATAATAATATTTATACCCCGCCCATCTGTCTGGGTTTCCCCAGCCACTCTGGGCGGCTTCCAACAGAAGATTAAAAACACCCAACATTACAAGCTTCCCTAAACAGGTCTGCCTTCAGATGTCTTCTAAAAGTCAGAGAGTTGTTTATTCCCTTGACATCTGGCGGGAGGGTGCCACCACCGAGAAGGCCCTCTGCCTGGTTCCCTGTAACTTTGCTTCTCGCAGGGAGGGAACCGCCAGAAGGCCCTCCGGAAATGGACCCAGGTGTCCTGGGTGGAGACGCTCCTTCAGGGATACTGGGCTGAGGCTGTTTAGGTCTTTCAAGGTCACTTTGAATTGTGCTCGGAAACGTCCCGGGAGCCAGTGTAGGTCATTCAGGACTGGTGTTAGGTGGTCTCCACTCCCAGTCCCCAGTCTAGCTGCCGCATTCTGGATTAGTTGCAGTTTCCAGGTCACCTTCAAAGGCAGCCCCACGGAGAGCGCATGGAAGTAGTCCAAGCGGGAGATAACCACCATAATATTAATATAGGATAGAGAGAGTTGTGCATCAAAATCATTCCTGTCTGAAGGGAGGGTGCCACCACCGAGAAGGCCCTCTGCCTGGTTCCCTGTAGCCTCGCTTCTCACAGGGAGGGAACCGCCAAAAGGCCCTCAAGAGAGGGACCCCGGTGTCCGGGGTGGAGACGCTCCTTCAGGTATACTGGGCCATTTAGGGCTTTCAAGGTCAGCACCAACACTTTGAATTGTGCTCGGAAACGTCCTGGGAGCCAACGCAGGTCTTTCAGGACCGTTAGCCATCGATTCTGATGGGTCTACTCTGAACTTGACTAGCGATGGATCCATCCAGTTAAAATCCACAGGCGTGGGCAGACCGTAGGTGTATTCATTTTGGCAGGTCTACTCTGAGCAGGACTGACATTGGATCTGACCCTATTTAGAGGCACGTCCATCTCTCCCCCCCCCAGGTCCTATAGATCCGCTGTCTGTCAAAATGACCCATTTAACGCCCAAATCGATACCCGGAGTCCCAGCGGTCATAGCGGCGATCGCGGACCCTTAGTAAAAAGCATGGGGGCTTATTGCAATTCTATGGGGTGTGGTTTTTTTGGGGGGGGTTGTTGGTGGTGGTATTCCCTCTCAAGAGAGAGACCTTGCAGCCTGCCACCAAGGGAAACGATCGCTTACAGTACCTATGGACATCCAAAAATTTGGCACCAGATTTAACAGACTACAAGATAACATTATATATTTGGTGTCCTGGTGTAAACATAAACTCACCCCTTTTATCTCCCTTATTAATACTTGACGTTGCCTTTTTTTTAGTGTTTTAATATCATTATTTTATATCTCTCACAGTCTTAAAAATACATTCTTTTCGATTCTAGATTTAATAGGGTACTTAATATATTATAATTTCCCATCTATCTCCATTAGTAGGTCCCTACATGTAAGCCGTATTGCGTCCCTATTTAATTTTTTGATTGCCATTACCTCTGTTGGAGACAACCACCATGGAGTCTTTTGTTCCAATAGGTCTTTATATTATTCCCACACTTTAGAAAGTGGTCTCCTAATTATATGATTGCAAAATCCTTTATGTACTTTCCCTTTCTCGTGCCATAAATACGCATGCCATCCGAATCGATGATCATGCCCTTCCAGATTTAACATATCTGTATTTTCTTATTTAATCCACTCCCGCAACCAAGTAACGCGAGAGGCTTCATAATACAGTTTAAAAAATGGAAAGGAGAAAACCTCCTCTCTCTCTCTCTCTCTCTCTCTCTCTCTCTCTTTCTTTCTCTGTCTCTCTCTCTCTGTCTCTCTCTCTCTGAAACATCTCTTGCCCAACATCTGTCTCGAAGCCACAGCAGACAGCGTTCGAAATTAGCCAGGCGTATTTTGCACTCGGCTTTTGGCCGTTTGCCACCGAGTGAAGATTCTTGGGTGCCAGGATGACACCTGACGCCTCCGCCATCTGGGGATCCTTGAACCTGGACTGTTTCCACACACTTAAGACCCCACCCTGTAGAATTCCATCTGTTATATTTTACTTGCACAATTGGAATGAATTTCAGGAACCGAAATTCTACTTCTGTGCAGCCTGAGCAGGAGGAACGAACGGCGTTTTAGCGATTTGTTGCTGATTGCCTTCGCTTCCCCCCCTGCTCCACATTGGGAAGAATATTCCCGTGTTATGAACGGTCCGTGTTGCTGTTAAGAAAAAGAGGTCGAATAGGCCAGAATATATGTGCAATGTCTCCCAAAGACCAGGATGGATTGGAACAAAACAGGGGGAAATAATATTTGATGGATGTGAAAGCGGAAAACCGATTTGAACCGTCATAGCGAAAGATGGAGAGATGTGTGAAATGTAAAACGAACCATGGAAAGAGAAGAATGGAAGTCGTTTGGGTATTTTAAAGTTTGTAAAATGTTGATTTGGAATTGTAAAATTGTAAATTTAATAAAAGGTATCTTTTAAAAAAAAAAATAGAACAAAACAAGAAAAACAGTCTTTAAATGTGAAATACAGGTTTTTGTTGTTTAAAAAACAATTAAGCCCATGTTGTCCATTGAAATGAATGAATTTAAATAACTCAACCAGCAGTTATTTTACAGGTTCTGGGATTTTCCCAGAGTAAGGCATCCTTCATTATGAAATCCAGTCCCCTCCCCAGATCCCAAACAAATCCGTTTTCTGGATTTACTTAGGGAGGCGTGTGGACTCTGCACATGCTCTGAGCCGCTGCGTTCTTCATTATTTGTTTCGTGCCTCTCCAGCTCAGATCCAAACCTGAGGTTTAGCTGCGTTTGTGCCAAGCCTCTAGCCCCTGTTGAGTCTCTGTTGGCTACTTCTGTAACATGGGATAACAGGAAAGGAGGAATATCAGTATCAACCCATTTTACAGAGGTGGCCAACTGAGGCTCAGAAACCGCCAGCTTCTGACTCCAGGGCTCTTGTTGTGGAGACAAAGAAAACATTGAAAGAGGATGCATCAAATGGCCGTATAAATGTATTATTATTTTTTAAGTCAACCCGGTAAGGGAAGTGTTTCAGAGTCCGTTTCCATCCAGCAATCCCAGTTTGAGAAATCCTACAAGGTCACAGCACCCCCTTGTACCAGCCCCTGGTACTCGCAGATAGACTTCATATCCACATAGAGGTTTCATTTGGCGGCCAACACCAATAACCAATGTCTAAACTGCCCACTCCCTTTTGAAAAAAGGCGTAGAGCTCTCTGGTCAGCGACCGAAATAAACCGATTTGTTCAGAAGGCGGGCAAGGAACCACCAACACCAGCATCTTGTGGCGGTGAGTTCCGAAGGAACCCGCAACCCAAGGTGTGTGTGTTTTCCCCCCAGAGCTAATGGATGCTTTGGGAAGTTACAAGTGGCCAGACAGCCTCATCCATCCTTTTTTTTAAAAAAAATATCTTTTCTTTTCCATTTCAAGGACCGAGAGGTTATAAGCGATCGATCGATCAATAAAAATACTCATCGCAGCATAAAACGGGGGTCTCGTTGGGTCTCAGACCATTCCCACCCCAAAGCCCAAAACCCCAAGTGGTGTGTGGCTGGGAATACGGTAATCGCCCTAATAATAATGGACCATTCTGCGATTTATTTTCTCCTTTTCTTTTTGGGGGGTTGGATATTTTGCGGCTATTGTTCAGGGATGGGTTCTAATAGGACAATGCAAATGTCAGAGAGTGAGCTGGGGGGGGTAAGAGAGAGCCCCCTTCTTGCATTTTTTTTTTGGGGGGGGTCTCATTGCAGTCAGCGTGACACAGAGTCCAAACCATCCCTTTGTCTGGAGACGCAAAATGGGGTGGATGTAGAGACGCTTGGATTTGCGTGCGAGAGAGAGAGAGAGAGAGAGAGAGAGAGGGATGATGGTGGCAGAAGAAAAGAAAGAAAACGAGGGGAGGGGAGGAAAAACAGTTTTTTAAAAATAAAATCAAACTTACCTGCCCGGCGTCTGCGAGGCACCCCCCGATTTGCAGCTGGAAACGGGGCGGGGGCGCGCGCGCATCTAGGGAGGAGGCAACCCTCTCCAAAATAATATAAAAATCTTATCTCGCCCCTTTTTGCCGCTCCGGGATGCAAAAGGACATTTCCATCGCCTCCTCTTGCTTGGGATTAGTGGCGAAGGGGATGCATGCGTTTTTAAAAGGGGGGGGGGTCTCCTTCCAGCTTTAGATTCCGCCCACCACCACGGGGGGGGGGTTGGAGAAGAGCGGAAAAATAATTCTCCTTTATACTTGGCTAAAAAGGTGGTTGGTTCTGAAATTGGAGAGGGTTTTGCTTTTTCAAAACCCGGGTGGGGGTGCGCGTGGGTTGGCACTGGAAGAATGACCACCTGCACCCCACCAATGAGAGAGGGGGGGCTCAGGAACTGGGTGGAGGGGGGGGGATTCAGACCGCCTCTCTTTCCCTGCGCTCTGCGCTAGCCAAAAATGGATAGCATGGTTTTCTCTCTCTCTTTCTTTCTTTCTCTCTCTAGCCCCAGCTCCTGCAAGCCTGAGCACAAAGGGGCGAAAAAGGGGAGGGGGGCCCCCGCTGGTTTGATTTGTGGGTGGGGGGGAGAGGCGGGGGAGGCGGTGGGTGGCGGCTGCTCCGCGCGCGCGTCTCTATCCAACCTCCGGTTTCCATAGAGAGCGCGGTGATGCCCGTGTTTGGCGCAAAAAGCGCATCTCCAAATGCCAAAATTTGGGGTTGCGCGTTATTTTGAGAGCGGGGAGGGTACGCTGGGGGGGTTATGGGGGGGGGAGAGAGCAGGGCTCGTGAGCCACACCCTCCATCACTGACTGCGCAGGGGGGGCTCTCTCTGCACAGACTCAGCGACAGAAAATGCCCCCCCTCCAGGTCCCCATCCGATTCTTTCTCGGTGAAAAAAACAGGTCCGGGGGCTCCAACCCCCCAGGCAGTTTTTCCCCAGCCTTCTCTTTTAGTTTCCCTTAGAATAGGGCCAAATTTTTTTATATTATTATTATTATTATTATTATTAAGGAAACGCTTCTCCAGTCCTCGGGGAGGAAAGGGTGGGCTTAGCGCCTGAGCATAAGCAGAGTGCATCCCACCTACTTTCCAAAAAAAAAACCACACCCAGGCAATTATCAATTTGATAACCCTTGGGGAGGAAGGCGGGTAGTCCCTGAGCGTAAACAGAGTGCGTCCCATCCACTTTCCAAAAAAAACAGGCAAGAATCCATTTCATAACCCTTGGGGAGGAGGGTGTGGTAGCCTTTTAAACCCACTTTTAAAAATATATTCAGGCAAGAATCAGTTTCTCCATCCTGGGGAGGAGTGGGTGGAAGTAGTCTCTGAGCACAGGCAGAGTACTTCCAGCACAGAGAGAGATAAATCCTTTGGGAGCTGGTTTCTTTGTTTATAAAAGTGCACCTGTTCCCGTCTTCAGGCTAACTGTACCTTGGGGAAACCGGAAGAAAAGGAGGGCTTGGGGCGCGTTTATGCCCCCAAACCTGTTTCCACTACGAAGGGCTCAGAGGTAGCTTCCTCTGAGCTTGTGCAGAGTGTCTGCCCCTTATTCCTGAGCCCTCTGCCCAGGCTATGAATTAGGAGGAAACTTGAGCATTTGCACTTATTGGGAGCGGAGAGGCTTAGGTTAAGCCACTTGGATAATCTCACAGCTGTTGGGGGCAGCTGGGGACAGATCCTGCTTCCCTTTGACCATCATGATCTCAACACAGCGGCACCTCGGTCCTCAAACTTAATCCGTTCCGGAAATTCCATTCCAAAACCAAAGCGTTCCAAAACCAAGGCGCTCTTTCCCATAGAAAGGAATGCGAAACGGATCAATCCGTTCCGGACTTTTAAAAACAACCCCTGAAACAGCAACTGAACATGAATTTTACTATCGAACCAGACCACTGACCCATAAAATGAAAGCAATAAACAATGTACTGCAGTCAAACAATCAATCCATCAGTTCCACAGTCGCAAAAACAGAAAAAGAGCCACAAAAACGCAAAATAAATAGGAAAAACAGACAGAAATTGGTGTAACACTCAAATCGGAAGTGTTGACACTCAAAACGGAGCCCGTTCGGCTTCCGAAAAATGTTCGCAAACTGGAACATTTACTTCCAGGTTTGCAGTGTTTGGGTTCCAAGTTGTTTGAGTACCAAGGCGTTTGAGAACCAAGGGACCGCTGTATGGGTCCGAATAAATCCCCCTCCTGGTATCCAATATATCCCAGGAATCCTTGCCCAATATGCACCCAAAATAGTCTGTTTAAAATTCTGGTTTTCATGCCTAGGTGGCCTTTGTGGACTTCAATAGGTGACATGCAGCGTCAGGCGGGATTCATTGGTGACAAACTTTATTTATTTAGAAGCCTTGGTTGGGGGGGGGGGATCTCCAAGCGGTATGCAACGTAAAAGAAAAACCGACAGGATCATTGCGACAAAAATATAAAGCAGTGGTTGGAAAAGATTTAGAAGCAGAAAAAACTCAAATTGTGCTGTATACAACTTACTGGCTCCAATTTGTCCTGGATTTTAGGCAAGTTTATTATTATTATTATTATTGCATTTGAGTTGTTTTTTCCCTAGGGAAACCCCCAAATTTGGTGAGTTCCCCCCCTAGGGAAACCCCAAAGAGCTTTTCTTTGTTTAACGCCCCAAAGGAATGTGACTTATCGATTGACGGACATATGACATAGGCCTGTCCCAAGGACTTGGTTACAGGGGATTTCGAAATCCACGCAACTTGCAGAGCTCTGGCAAACAGTTTTATCAGATTTCGTGTGTCAAAGGAGGAAACTGCCAGATTGCCAATGCAAACAGGCTGCTTCCTCTTCTGTGTTTGTGCAGAGAAGGAAAAAAATAAAATCCCACGCTTCGGAGCCGATAAAATACGTCCTGGAAATCACATGCAAACACACCAATATATATCTTTCCTAAGTTCAGCAGAACTTATTCCTGACAGCCTGACTCGAAGATGGCTTTTTCTTCCATCTGGCTCCCAGTTGTTTTGGGCCTCTTCGCCGCAGATGGTGAGTCGGCTGCAAAATCCTGCTTTCTCTCATTTATATATATATCTTATTTAGGTATTTATTATGTTGTTGTTGTTTAGCCGTGTCCGCCTCTGGCGTGTCTGACCCCCTGGACCAGAGCACGCCAGGCACTCCTGTCTTCCATTGTTTGGTCAAACTCATGCTGGTCTCTTCAAGAACACTGTCCCACCATCTCGTCCTCCGTTGTCCCCTTCTCCTTGCGCCCTCCATCTTTCCCAACATCAGGGTCTTTTCCAGGGAGTCTTCTCTTCTCATGAGGTGGCCAAAGTCTTGGAGCCTCAGCTTCAGGATCTGTCCTTCCAGTGAGCACTCAGGGCTGATTTCCTTCAGAATGGAGAGGTTTGATCTTCTTGCAGTCCATGGGACTCTCAAGAGTCTCCTCCAGCACCAGAATTCAAAAGCATCCATTCTTCGGCGATCAGCCTTCTTTATGCTCTCACTTCCATACATTACTACTGGGGTAACCATAGCTTTCCTCTGCCCTCCTCCTCCCTCTTTCCTTTGGTGCTGTGCCTTTTTAAATTTATTTCTTATTTTTTAAATATTTTATTTTCCGTTTTTCTAATAGAAACAGTTTTCACATGCATACAGATCATTAGGTTGCCTACCCATGATCTAACCCTCTGTGCTATTGCCTTCTCAGCAAGCCGCCCCAGAGGCCGTATCCTGGGGGGCCGGGACGCCCCCCGGCGCCCGTACATGGCCTCTCTCCAACTGAATGGGCAGCACCTCTGCGGCGGCTTCCTCATCGCCGACGAATGGGTTCTGAGCGCCGCCCATTGCCTGGAGGACGCGTAAGTATTCCTAGTATTGTAGAATTGTCAAGTCGGGAAGGGGACCCCAGGGGGTCATCTAGCCTGACCCGCTGCAATTCGGACGCCCCGTATGGGATTCGAACCCGCAACCTTGGCGTGATCCCCGCATCGGGCTCTAAACCAACAGAGCTGTCCCCTTGGATCTCCCCGTTGGGTTTCGCTGCTCTGCCGAGCCAATCCTTTCCGTCGCTTGGCGGAAACAGTAGATCCTGCGCGAAATCATTCCAAATAAGTCAATCGGGTGAAAAAAATCAGGAGAGAATGATTATAGGATTCATATAAATTATACGAAGAAGGTAGCTTCCTCAAATTGTGACCGGTGTAGTCTAGATTGAAAACTCCACAGGTGAACAAATTTATCTCTCCATAAAGTTTAAAACGATTACAGACAACCAAAATATGAGATTCTAGGAACCGTATTGTAGTCGAAGGAAGTCAATCTTTTTTCCCCCTTTTTTGCATTCAGATAAATGTTTTTCGTTTCGGACACAAAAGATATCTGATATCCAGCATTGCATTTCTCTTTATAAACCCCAATAAAATTTATCCAGGAATTATTCCGACCATTCCTGAGGGACCCTGGACCTAAGTTGTTCAGGGCCTTGTAAATAAAGTTTCCCAGATTTTTCCCCAATGAATTTGGGGACACTTTTCAACTTCAATAGGAATGATAGGGTTTTGCATGGGGACTGATTAGTAAATGAGTACCAACACCTCGAACCCTGCTCAATAGTAAGGGAACGACCGGTGGGGCTTTTTCCACAATGGTGTCGGCGATCTGGGCCCCCGAATCCGGGCCCAAGGGCAGCCCCACAAAGGCCCCATTGCAGAAGTCTAGCATTTTGGCCCAGTAACCTAACGGTGGTTTTCCACGCAGGGGCAACGGGACTTTTGCGGTTCTCCTAGGGGCACGATCGCTCTCCCTCCCCGAACCCCACAAGCGCCTATACGGGGTCCGCCAGCTGATCGCCCACCCCGGAAGCCACCGAGACACCAACCACGATGACCTCTTGCTGGTACAGGTGAGTGATGCTAGATAAGGCTGCCCTACAGATGCCTTCTAAAAGTCAGAAAGTTGTCTATTTCCTTGACATCTGGCGGGAGGGCGCCACCACTGAGAAGGACCCCTGTAACCTCACTAGGTCAGGCAGAGAGGCAATGACAGGCCCAAAATCACAGCCAGTGAGCTTCCGGGCCAAGGGGAGATTTGAACCCGGGTCTCTCAGTTCCCAGTAAGTCACCCTAATCCCTAAACAATACTGGATCTCTGATTTTCCCATCAGCCGCTTTGGGCGGCTTCCAGTTCATATAAAAACAGAATAAAACTTCAAACATTACAAGCTTCCCTAAACAGGGCTGCCTGCAGATGTCTTCTAAAAGTCAGATAGTTGTTTATTTCCTTGACATCTGACGGAAGGGGGCTACCACCGAGAAGGCCCTCTGCCTGGTTCCCTGTAACCTTACTTCTTGCAGGGAGGGAACCGCCAGAAGGCCCTCGGGAAAGGGACCCCGGTGTCCGGAGTGGAGACGCTCCTTCAGGTCTACTGGGCCTTTGAGGCCATTTAGGGCTTTCAAGGTCAGCACCAACACTTTGAATTGTGTTCGGAAACGTCCTAGGAGCCAATGCAGGTCTTTCAGGACCAGTGTGATGTGGTCTCTTATGTTCTATTTAACTGCATTTTGCATTTGTAAAAACCAGTAAAAAGGATTTAAATTGAAAATAAAATAGGAGGCAAAGCAAGGCTGCTTAGGGTAGCCCTGGCTGGATCGCCTTGCCATTTTGACTGCCCTTTCCCCGAAAAATATCTCTGCGACAAGGAAGCACGAAGTGCTGATCTCCGAAATCGAGAAGTTTGGAGGAGGGCAGTTTCAGGGAATTCCCCCAAAGAGGTGGGAAAACGTTGAGCAACCGGTTCTCCAGAAAACATGACGTTTCCCTTACGGGAAATCTCTTCTGCGAATAAGACGCAGGTTATTCTGGCAAACGCCAGAAGTTTTGGACTAATTGTGAGAGCGTGGCGCTGAAAATGCCAAGGTTGGAGGATGAATGGCGGCTAACGGATTGAGGTTGAATCCTGGCAAGACAGAAGGACTGTTCTTGGGGGACAGGGGGCAGGCAGGTGTGGAGGATTCCCTGGTCCTGAATGGGGTAACTGTGCCCCTGAAGGACCAGGTGTCATTCTGGACTCACAGCTGTCCATGGAGGTGCAGGTCAGTTTTGTGTCCAGGGCAGCTCCATCTGGGACTCAGGATGAGACCCTCCCTGCCCGCAGACTGTCTGGCCAAAGTGACGCATGCTCTGGTTATCTCCCGCTTGGACTACTGCAATGCGCTCTACATGGGGCTCCCTTTGAAGGTGACCCGGAAACTGCAATTAATCCAGAATGTGGCAGCTAGACTGGTGACTGGGAGCGGCCGCTGGGACCACATAACACCGGTCTTGAAAGACCTACATTTGCTCCCAATACGTTTCCGAGCACAATTCAAAGGGTTGGTGCTGACCTTGAAAGCCCTGAACGGACTCGGTCCAGTAGACCTGAAGGAGCGTCTCCACCCCCATCGTCCAGCCCGGACACCTGGGTCCATCTCCCTAGGCCCTTCTGGCGGTTCCCTCCCTGCGAGAAGCGAGGTTACAGGGAACCAGGCAGAGGGCCTTCTCGGTGGTGGCGCCCTCCGTTCAGATGTCGAGGAAATAAACAACTATCTGGCTTTTAGAAGACATCTGAAGGCAGCCCTGTTTAGGGAAGCTTTTTAACGTTTGATGTTTTATCGTGTTTTTAATATTCGATTGGGAGCCGCCCAGAGTGGCTGGGGAAACCCGGCCGGATGGGCGGCGTATAAATAATAAATTATTATTATTATGAAAACCTCCTCTGTCTT
The DNA here is from genome assembly GCF_965113315.1 of Podarcis vaucheri. Taxonomy (NCBI): domain Eukaryota; kingdom Metazoa; phylum Chordata; class Lepidosauria; order Squamata; family Lacertidae; genus Podarcis; species Podarcis vaucheri. The sequence continues at coordinate 11,982,681 of NC_138756.1, read as the reverse complement.
TCTCCGTCTCTGCCAACCAGCTGGACGAGGCAGCCTCCCTCAACCCGGACGTGCAGAAGCTGGCTTTCCAACGCCAGGGCAGGGACGTCCCCGAAGGGACCCTGTGCGAGGTGACCGGCTGGGGCATCACTCGCAACACGGGCAAGAAGCCGGACGTATTGCAGTATGTGGAGCTGGGGGTCATCGGCCGAGCCAAATGCAACCACCGGATCCACCACGACGGGGAGGTGACCGAGAAAATGATGTGTGCCGACTCCAAGAAAAAAGACTCCTGCAAGGTACTTTTTTGCACGAGAGTTCCTCCTCTTCGCACGGGGCAAGAGAAGGATTCCAATGTGTGCAACTCACCCTGCCGCGTCGCAGGGTTTTTTCCCCACTAAATGACCCTCTGCAAAAATTACAGTATTTTTTGCTCTGTAAGACGCACCAGACCACAAGACGCACCTAGTTTTTGGAGGAGGAAAACAAGAAAAAAAATATTCTGAATCCCAGAAGCCAGAACAGCAAGAGGGATCGCTGCGCAGCGAAAGCAGCAATCCCTCTTGCTGTTCTGGCTTCTGGGATAGCTGCGCAGCCTGCATTCGCTCCATAAGACGCACACACATTTTCCCTTCCTTTTTGGGAGGGGAAAAGGGTGTCCTATAAAGCAAAAAAAAAAATTATCTTTTTTAATGAATAACCGCTTTTTTATAGTTTTAGTTACGCCAACTTTTCGCTTTTATCGTTGTTTATTTTCCTTTTCCTTTCTTTCTCACTTTTTATTTCCATTATATAGCACACTCTATTCTAGATATCTTGACAATTGGATTACGTATACTGTGATAATGATCTCTTTAGTCTAGAAGGATCTAATGCAAGATTGGTTTGGTTTTTTTGTATGTCATGTCTGTTTAATAAAATGTTAATGAGAAATCACCATCATCATTGAGAATCCTGGGAGTGCAGGCATAATTCGAACACAGGACGTGGCTTATTAGCATGGGTAGGCAAACTAAGACCTGGGGGCCCAATCGCCTTCTCAATCCGGCCCGCGGATGGTCTGGGAATCAGTGTGTTTTTACATGAGTAGAATGTGTGCTTTTATTTCAAATGCATCTCTGAGTTATTTGTGGGGCATAGGAATTCATTCATTTATTTAATTTCAAAATATAGTCCGGCCCCCCACAAGGTCTGAGGGACTGGGGACCGGCCCCCTGCTGAAAAAGTTTGCTGACCCCAGGCTTATAGAGTAGTGGCAATAATCCAACGTTCTTGCTTTTTTCTCACCCCTTTTTCCCAGGGAGATTCAGGGGGGCCCCTCGTCTGCAACGGCGTCGCCGAAGCCATCGTGTCCACCGGCTCGCGAGTTTGCGGCAACTGGAAGAAACCCGGGATTTACACCCGAACCGCTCCGTACGCCGAATGGATCGACAGTGTCTTGGCCAATGCAACCAGTGGATCCCTCGCGGCCATTTAAGCACCAATAGCTAGAGGATCTCTCCTTGCCCCGCAAATTTAAGATGCAAATATTAGAAGTTTTTTCCAAATTTATTCTACAAATATCTCAGTAATAAAATGTCATTGATTGACTCTTCCAACTTTTCTTCCTTTTCCCTTTCTTGTTCTTTTTTATATATGTGTGCTTATCTGAAATATGTATGTATGTATTTGCAATATTTTGTAATAATGATGTTAAATAAAATCAATTTTAAAAAATAATAAGATGCAAAAATTAGATTTTGCATGTCTTTCCCGCGCGTTCCAGGCTTTAAGTTCTCCAAATCTGCAAAAAAATCCTTTGGTGTTTCAGCACAATTTTCTCTGTTTTTTTGTGCAATCCCTGCTGTTTCCCGCAAGCAAAAATTTCTCCTGGCGCAAGGCATTTTTGCACGTCATTTCCACGGACGTGCTTGTCGTTACCCCGAGGTTTTCTGCATTTTTTGCAAAAGCGCACCACGAAATTCGGATCGGAAAAAACGATTTTTAAAAACATAAATGAAAAAGTGCAAACCTGTTGCAAACCGATGAGAGGTGGCCGTTTCAATCTTCGAAAAAGCAGAGACTCTGCAGGAGAGGGAATGGCAAGAAACACGAAAACAGCCTTTTTGCAAAACTCAGAACCTTTATATTTACAAAACCGCCTTATTTTTTCCCAGTCCGGCTTCCCTGCAGTCCTTCCTCCCGGCCTGGCGGGGGCGCCGTCACGAGTATCCCAGCGGCATCCTCCTCCACAGCCCGCCGCAGAGGCAGTTCTTGATCCAGCGCTGCTCCCACTGTTTGACGGCCGTCGTCTTGTTGGGCGAATGCAACATGGTGACGCAGCCGCACCTGCGGAGTCAAGACCGGAAGTTGCGTCTTAGCTCCATATGGCCGGCACGGGTCGGCAGCAGTTTCCCACAGGTCCAAACCACGTGGGTATTTTCCCCTCTTCTCCTTCCCCAGCCCTAACGGATTTCGAACCCGAGGCTGACTGGCCGCCGCTCTCCCGCCAGGAGACGGGGAAGACCGGACCGGGGATGCTGCAACCGCTGAGCAACGCTGCCTCCCGTCTCCGGGGTTTTGTTTTTCCCCTGGCACTCACCTGGTGCACGATTTGCACTCCTCCGTGGGGTACGCTCCGAGGTGGAGCCGCCGCAAGTGGTCGATCTTCGGCTGCCCGGGGACCCTGAATTAAGGAGGCAAAACATCGGCGTTTGGGAAGCAATAATAATAATAATAATAATAATCTTTATACCCCGCCCATCTGGCTGGGTTTCCCCAGCCACTCTGGGCGGCTTCCAACAAAACATTAAAATACAGTAATCCATCAGACATTAAAAGCTTCCCTAAACACGGCTGCCTTCAGATGCCTTCTAAAAGTCAGATAGTTGTTTATTTCCTTGACATCTGGTGGGAGGGCGCCACCACCAAGAAGGCCCTCTGCCTGGTTCCCTATAACTTTGCTTCTCGCAGGGAGGGAATTGCCAGAAGGCCCTCGGGAGATGGACCCAGGTGTCCGGGGTGGAGACGCTCCTTCAGGTATACTGGGCCATTTAGGGCTTTCAAGGTCAGCACCAACACTTTGAATTGTGCCCGGAAACGTCCTGGGAGCCAATGGAGCTCTTTCAGGACAGGTGTTATGTGGTCCCGGCAGCCGCTCCCAGTCCCCAGTCTAGCTGCCGCATTCTGGATTAGTTGTAGTTTCCGGGTCACCTTCAAAGGCAGCCCCACGGAGAGCGCATGGCAGTAGTCTAAGCGGGAGATAACCAGAACATGCGCCACTCTGGCCAGTCTGCGGGCAGGGAGGGTCTCATCCTGCGTCCCAGATGGAGCTGCCCTGGGCACAGAATTGACCTGCACCTCCATGGACAGCTGTGAGTCCAGAAGGACTCCCAGGCTGCGCACCTGGTTCTCCGGGGGCACAGGGACCCCATTCAGGACCAGGGAATCCCCCACACCTGCCCGCCCCCTGTCCCCCCAAAACAGTCCTTCTGTCTTGTCAGGATTCAGCCTCAATCCGTTAGCCGCCATCCATCCTCCAACCACCTCCAGACACTCACACAGGACCTTCACCGCCTTCACTGGTTCTGATTTGAGATTTGTATGCCCAGTCCTCTTTTAAATAAGCCATGACAGACGGTGGTGGCATTCCTGTGGCAGGGAGTTCCGCTGTCTCCCCATCGCCCGACACTTACCTGACGAAGGCGTCGAATTGCAGCGAGGCGGGGTGGCCTTGCCCCTGCCCTGGGGGCTTCCCAAACTGCATCCGGACGGGCTGCTTGCTCTGCAGCTTGTGGATGATGGCGTCGTTGACGGGCAGCCAGTCGAGGTTCGGGATGAGTAGCTGGCTGGGCAGGAGGCAGCACTCGTCAATCAAAGCTTCGTCCGGCTCGCTGGGGTGGCTTTCGTCCCGACCTGCGAGGGGCAACGGGGAGCGGGTCAAGCACAGAGGAAGTGGATCTGGGTACCACAAAAAAAATGCCCTGCATCTAGAAAGCTAGCACATCAGGGAGGAAGGTTTTACTTGCAGATTTTGTAAAAAAAATCGCTTTTGCATGCAAAGCTCAGCAGAAAGCCGTGTCTCCATTCCTGGGGGGTTTCCTCTTAAACACGCCAAGCGGCCCCCTGAAATTTGCCTTTGAAATCCCTGCACCTAGAAAGCTAGCAGACCAGGAAGCAAGGTTTTACTTAGACGGAATTTTAGCACACATGAAAAACGCAATCCTTATTTCCTGATTAACAGCCTTTGGGCTATAATGTAACTTAAATATTTCCCCCCCCCCCAAAGCATTTTATTTTAAAAATCCAGTTGAAATTAAAAAAACGGTAACTTACAGCAGATGTATCCATGTTTGTTAACTGATGTGGTTAAACCATATATATATATATAAACCATATATATACACACACACATGCTTAGCACTTTATTTTAAAAATCTGATTTAAATTTTAAAAATCTGATTTAAAAAACAACAACTTAGGACTTTATTTTAAAAATCTATCTTAAATAAAAAACAAATCTGATTTAAATTTTTAAAAATCTGATTTAAGAAAACAACAACTTAGGACTTTAGTTTTAAAATCTGATTTAAATAAAAAAACAAATCTGATTTAAATTTTTAAAAATCTGATTTAAAAAAGCAACAACTTAGGACTTTATTTAAAAAAAACAAATCTGACTTAAATTTTTAAAAATCCGATTTAAAAAAACAACAACTTAGGACTTCATTTTAAAAATCTGATTTAAATAAAAAACAAATCTGATTTAAATTTTTTTTAAAAAATCCGGTTTGCATTTGTTTTTATCCAGCCTGGTCTGAATTATGCGAATAAAGGCTGAATGAGTCGGTTCCGCTTTAATGTGATTTCTATATTGCTATATCTGCAGTTGCGTCGAGCCTCGCCCCCTACTCACAGCACAGCCAAAGTTTGGTCAGGAGCCGGAAAAGGAGGGACATGCTGTCCTGCGTATCGGAAGTTGCCGTGTAGATGGGCAGGCAACTTGGTTTCAAGAGGCCCCAGATGCGAATCACGACCATCAGTTCCCGCAGCATGGCCAGGGAGGAGCCGTCGCGGAGGAAGCTGTGTCCCGGGCGGACGGGACCCGAGCCCTGGGGGGAAAGGGGGGCAGGTTAGGAAAGTCAAAACTCACCGGGAGAATCCGCGACCAGAAAGAAGAGACAAACAGGCCAAGCCTTACGCCAAAGAATAAACGGACATAAATCTGACATCAAGAATCACAAAACAGAGAAACCAGTAGGAGAACACTTCAATCTCCCAGGACATTCTATACAAGATCTCAAAGTAGCTGTTTTACTACAAAGGAATTTCAGAAATAGACTGGAAAGAGAAGCTGCTGAATTGCCAAACTTAAAACCATGGAGAGACCTGGTCTGAACAAAGACATTGGATTCTTATCTCACTATACATGACTAAGCCATTTCTCACCTTCTCACCCCTTGCCTTTTCCTGTAAGACCTATTGCAGTCGTTAAGAGTCGTTAACCGGCTCATCTCAGCTATCTGCCAATCTCCCATTCCCACCACCCTTCTGAGTAATACCCCTCCCCACCTTCTCACTATATAGAAGGATCTGGCAACTTCTGTTTCAGTGTATCTGAAGAAGTGTGCATGCACACGAAAGCTCATACCAAGAACTAACTTAGTTGGTCTTTAAGGTGCTACTGGAAGGAATTTTTTTATTTTGACAGAAAGAAGAGGAACACCAAGAAGACTAGAAGAAATTTAAAGACTATCTGAATATTTTGGGTTTTCACGCGCCGTCCCTGGAAATTAGGTGGAGAGTCGGATCGCCGGTCGACCCGGAAGGCAATTTGGGAAAGTGTTTGCGCAGTGGGGGGTCTCAGGGGGGGTCTCACCTGGTTCGGGAGGCTGGCCAAAAGGTAGAGGACAAAGTCGCCGACCCACTGAATCAGCTGTTGGAGAGACTGCAAAGTGGTCATTTCCAAGACGAACTCCTCCGTCTTCAAGTTGATCATCACTTTGTCGATATCTGGAAAGCGAGTTCTTGTTATTAAATATACCAATGAAAAAGCACACCAAGAATTCAGGCCGATGGAAGTTTCAGCAGTGGGAGTGGTCCCTACTCACAATTCAATAGTCAATCGAAACAGAAACGAATCCATTCAAAAGTATGTATTATAATAAATAACATTATAATACATAATAATATTTTTAGCCTCCTAAAAAGCAGAGACGTCACCTTGCCAGCAAAGGTCTGTATAGTTCAAGCTCTGGTTTTCCCAGTAGTGATGTATGGAAGTGAGAGCTGGACCATCAAGAAGGCTGGTGGCCGAAGAATGGATGCTTTTGAATCCTGGTGCTGGAGGAGACTCTTGAGAGTCCCATGGACTGCAAGAAGATCAAACCTCTCCATTTGGAAGGAAATCAGCCCTGAGTGCTCACTGGAAGGACAGATCCTGAAGCTGAGGCTCCAAGACTTTGGCCACCTCAGGAGAAGAGAAGACTCCCTGGAAAAGACCCTGATGTTGGGGAAGATGGAGGGCACAAGGAGAAGGGGACGACGGAGGACGAGATGGTTGGATAGTGTCTTCGAAGCTACCAGCATGAGTTTGACCAAACTGCGGGAGGCAGTGGAAGACAGGAGGGCCTGGCGTGCTCTGGTCCAGGGGGTCACAAAGAGGCGGACACGACTAAATGACTAAACAACAACATTATAATAAAGATTACAAACTCAAGTAGAGATTAGAAACTCAAAGAGATCTGTATAAAACTGTAATTCGTTACAAAGATTTTCTCCTTTTCACTCAACAATCACTGGTCCTTTATCAGCTGGCAGATGGAGACTCAGTTTCAATCACTGAGCATTATTGTTGGGTGAAAAGGAAAAAATCTTTGCAACGAATTATTGTTTTATACAGATCTCTTTGAGTTTGAGTTTGTAATCTGTTAGAGTTTGCAATCTCTACTTGAGTTTATAATCTTTATTATAATGCATACTTTTGAATGGATTCGTTTCTGTTTCTCTTGACTATTGAATTGTTATTATTATTATCACCATCATCATCGTATTTTTCGCTCTATAAGACGCACCAGACCACAAGACGCACCTAGTTTTTGGAGGAGGAAAACAAGAAAAAAAATATTCTGAATCTCAGAAGCCAGAACAGCAAGAGGGATCTCTGCGCAGCAAAAGCAGCCACCCCTCTTGCTGTTCTGGCTTCTGGGATAGCTGCGCAGCCTGCATTCGCTCCATAAGACGCACACACATTTCCCCTTACTTTTTAGGAGGGGAAAAGTGAGTCTTCTAGAGCAAAAAATACGGTATGTCACTGCCAAGACTGTCACGCACCCACGTCGGTGATCTTAGAGCAGATCTCCGTGAGACGGTCGCCGGGGCTTTTGTCGGGGGTGTTCAGGACTGGGGGGCGGAGGAGCGATTTGAGGGTGCAGCTGATGGCGATCAGGAAAAGCTTGGCATGATAGTCGCATACCCGAGACACCGTGGTGGAGGAGAGCTTGCACAGCGACGCCTTCATGGAAATAATCCGTGTTGAGAGCACCTGCCAAAGCAAAAAAGAGAGGGTTATACTGTCATGAAATTCTACGCAATATCGATCCAGAGCAGATTCTGACGCACAGCGGCACTTTGGTTCCCAAACTTAATCCATTCTGGAAATTCCGTCCCAAAACCAAAGCGTTCCAAAGCCAAGGCGCGCTGCTTTCCCATAGAAAGTCATGCAAAACGGATTAATCCGCTCCAGACTTTTAAAAACAACCCCTAAAACAGAAATTGAACATGAATTTTGCTATCTAACCAGACCCTCGATCCATAAAATGAAAGCCGTAAACGATGTACTGCAGTCACACGATCGATCAGGCAGTAGCCAGACCGGGCTCCACACAGTCACAAAAGCAAAACGAAAAAAAGAGCCGCAAAAGCAAAAGGGCAAAATAAATAGCAAAAACAGGCAGACCTCAGCGTAACACTCAAAACAGAGCATGTTCGGCTTCCGAAAACAGTTTGCAAACCAGAACAACAGCGACTGTTCGAAACCAGTAGACTCCATGCCGAACAGTGTTCAAATGCTGCTTAAAAATAGCAGAGGTCATATCCGAAACTAACATACGCTAACAACAACAACAACAACAACAACAACAACAATAATAATTTATTCTTTATACCCCGCCCATCTGGCTGGGCTTCCCCAGCCACTCTGGGCGGCTTCCAACAAAATATTAAAACACAATAGCCTATTAAACATTAAAAGCTTCCCTAAACTCACAAATATTTCACAATGGAAAGCGTCCTTTTGTACTGCACCACAGCGCGCAAGTGGCAATAAAGTATTTCAATTCCAAAAAATAATAATAATAATATGTGAGTTTTGTGCATGCATATGTGAGTTTCGTACAATAAACGAAACGGTTTGTTTCAATTAATAAAGTAATAAAGTATTTCAATTTAAATAATAATAATAATATGTGAGTTTTGTCCATGCATATGTGAGTTTCGTACAAGAAACGAAACGGTTTGTTTCAATTAATTTGCACAAGGGTGTAAGCGAAGCAGGAAAGATCTCAACACACATCAGAGCCACATTTTCCGCGCTGGGAAATGCAAACTGACGCATGTGCCCATTGCAAAGGAACCCTTTCCTATCCCCGAGGAGCTCGAGATGGCTAGCGCCACCTGCTGGCGGGTTGCGAAACGGCACCTCCATGCATACCAGCGCCCTTTGGCGGCGTCCACTCAACTCCAACGCACTCGGGGCGAAGGAGCTTCCTCCCTTCCCCTTCCCACCTCACCTGCTGCAGGGCCGCATTCTGGCGCATGTATTCTTCATGCAACTTCTCCACCAGGTTTTGCACCATGCTGGGCTGGACGTGAAGTAGGATGTCCCACCAGTCGTAGCCGGTCACCATGCAATACTCCAGGAGGAATAGCAAGTGGCGGAGGGAGATGTTCATGTCCAGGATGTGGCCCATCGACGGGGAGATCCGGAGCATGCTGAGCTGGCGTGGCGGAGAGGTCGGAAGGGACGATAGCCGTTTAACCACCAAATAAGCGTTTGAAACGTAATCATACTCAAGATGAAGAGATTAAAGGGGTGGCGATACAATGGACTAAAGCAGGAGTAGGCAAACTATGGCCTGGGGGCCGGATCTGGCCCAATCACCTTCTCAGTCCGGCCCGCGGACGATCCAGGAATCAGTGTGTTTTTACATGAATAGAATGTGTCCTTTTATTTAAAATGCATCTCTGGGTTATTTGTGGGGCATAGGAATTCATTCATTTTTTCTTTCCAAAATATAGTCTGGCCCCCCACAAGGTCTGATGGACAGGGGACCGGCCCCCTGCTGAAAAAGTTTGCTGACCCCTGGGCTAAAGATTTTGGATATAATATTCAGTTAGGATCGTGGGGAAGGTTGTGGAAAGAAGGCATTAATTTAACTGCATGCAGTGCACTTAAATAAAATGATGTACAGGTGGTATTTAATGCCAGTTAAACTTGCTAAAATGTCTAAGGCAAGATTTAGCGAGTGCTGAAAATGTAAAGAAAGGGAAGGTTTATTCTACCACATGTGGCGGACTTGCAAAGAGATAAAGGCTTTCTGGGAAATGATATATAACGAGTTAAAGAAAATGTTTAAAAAGGCTTTTGTTAAAATACCAGAAGCCTTTTTCCTGGGTATTGGTAGAGATACGGAGAAAAGATTAAAAAATTGTTCTTATGTGCAACGACAGCGGAAAGAATTCTTTTAGCCCAAAGATGGTGATGGGCTTTGCAGAACTGGCGAAGCTGACGGGAAACCAGCAAATCAAGTATTCCAAAAGGACTGGAGTAAATTTATACAATATTTGAAAGATCGTTGAAAGCAGTGAACAACACTAGTAGGGATATCCAAAGACTTGCAAATGAGGAATTTTTGACCCTTCTACGTTGATTTAAACTTGGAGGCATTTTGTAACGAGTTATATTAGAATTGGGACAAGGGTGGCGCTGTGGGTTAAACCACAGAGCCTAGGGCTTGCCGATCAGAAGGTCGGCGGTTCGAATCCCCGCAATGATGGGGTGAGCTCCCGTCGTTCGGTCCCTGCTCCTGCCAACCTATCAGTTCGAAAGCACGTCAAAGTGCAAGTAGATAAATAGGTACCTCTCCAGCGGGAAGGTAAACGCCGTTTCCGTGCGCTGCTCTGGTTCGCCAGAAGCGGCTTAGTCCTACTGGCCACATGACCCGGAAGATGTACGCCAGCTCCCTCAGCCAGTAAAGCGAGATGAGCACCGCAACCCCAGAGTCGGCCACGACTGGACCTAATGGTCAGGGGTCCCTTTACCTTTTATATTAGAATTGGAAAACATATAAAGTGTTGTGATATAAAGATTAGTCGTTGTAGTTGTAAGTTTTCTATTTACCTTCCCGTGGCTGTCGACGCCGACCAAGGCCAGTGACGTCCAGGACATCTGCATGGCTTTGAAGTGGACCAGGGGTCCGGCCGTCCTCTGTCTCTTGATAGCCTGTTCGTCCGCCGGACGCTGGGATGTCGATCCGTAGAAGACCGCCATGGTCTGAAGGGAGACACGGTGGATGATGTGGACGCTGCCGTCGTGGAAAGCGAGTGCGAGTCCTGGGGCGGCGGAGGAGGGGGGGGGAAACAGCACGAGGCGGGGACATTTCAGAGGGAAACTGGAACTCAAGACCCACACACTCAACACAATGCGTTCCCTGGAAATCACTCGCAAAACGACCAATCGATTGGTTTGTTTGTATAAAGGTAAAGGGACCCCTGTCCATTAGGTCCAGTCGTGGCCGACTCTGGGGTTGTGGCGCTCATCTCGCTTTACTGGCCGAGGGAGCCGGCGTACAGCTTCCGGGTCATGTGGCCAGCAGGACTAAGCCGCTTCTGGCGAACCAGAGCAGTGCAAGGAAACTCCGTTTACCTTCCCGCTGGAGCGGTACCTATTTATCTACTTGTACTTAGACGTGCTTTCGAACTGCTAGGTGGGCAGGAGCAGGGACCGAGCAACGGGAGCTCACCCCGTCACTGCGGGGATTCGAACCGCCGACCTTCTGATCGGCAAGTCCTAGGCTCTGTGGTTTAACCCACAGCACCACCCGAGTCCCTTGTTTGTATAACGAGTCCCTGATTTCCATTGATCCCTATGGGGAAATATCTCATTCGTTCCCAGCCACGAAATTTGGATGCCCCAATCAAATTTGTACGGTACCGTATGGGTAAATGAACAGCTGCCAGCTAGTTTTTCTATGTTAAATGCATAAAACGGCAACATTGCAATAAGAAGATTACCAGTAAATGGATTTTTAAAAAGGAACTAGCTGGAGAAGACAATGCAGTTAAAAGTCAAGGAAAGAGTTTACATGAAGTCTACTTTTGAAGTTCAAAAACGTATTAATTTGGTGATGTTTCGTTAAAAGGGAAAACCGATAAAAAGATTGGCAAAAGGAAAAAAAGACGAATGATGAAGTATTGAGCAGCGGGGGGGGGGGGAATTAAAATGCCACGGGGGGCGGAGGGGCCGGAAGTTGAGAAACTATAAACTTAACGAGGGATACCGAAGCATAAATGTCAAACTCTTGAAAATTCAATAATATACATACTGTATTTTTTGCTCTGTAAGACTCACCTTTTCCCTCCTAAAAAGTAAGGGGAAATGTGTGTGCGTCTTATGGAGCGAATGCAGGCTGCGCAGCTATCCCAGAAGCCAGAACAGCAAGAGGGATTGCTGCTTTCGCTGTGCAGCGATCCCTCTTGCTGTTCTGGCTTCTGAGATTCAGAATATATTTTTTCTTGTCTTCCTCCTCCAAAAACTTCTGGTTTGGTGCGCCTTATAGAGCGAAATATACGGGTATATCGCGAAATAAGAATAATAATGACAACATTTCCAGGGGACAGGGAAAGGTTTCCTCACCTAAGCCAGGGTAGAATTTTGTGTCGTTGGCAACTTTCAAATCCGTGCTGGTCAAGGAGATGGGGAGTTTCGGGAGAGCCACGGCCGAAACGCGGTCGAGGTCGTTGGCGGCCGAGAGTATCCGCCACTTCAAAATCATGGGTGGCTTGTCGCCGACTGAGAAATAAGAAGAAGGTAGGAGAATAAGAAGCGCAGCGTAGTGGTTAAGAGAGTCGGACCGGGTCCTGAGTTCGAATTCCCCCACTCGGCCGCGGAGCTCTCTGGGCGACGCCTCAGAGGGCCGGCCACTTGCGCCTCTGGCCCGACTGACCTCGAAGGGTTGTTGTCGGAGGAAAGGAGAGATAGAGATGGAAAAGTGAGTCGGAAGGAAGGAAAGGAGAGACAGAGAGATGGAAAAGAGAGACAGAAGGAAGGAAAGGAGAGATAGAGAGATGGGGAAATCAACGGCGGGGGCAATCCAGTCAGGTGGGCAGTGTTTATAAATGCAGGGAAGCATCGCCTGAGCTCCAGAAACTCACCTGTGGGGGAGATCTGCTGGAAGATATTGTTGACTGGTAAGCCCTCTTTCCGGAGAGACCAGCACTCCACGTTGCTGTTGTTTTGGTTGGAGGCGCAAAGCAACATCTGGGGGGTGAGCAGAGAAAAACGCCGTACAGTGGTACCTCGGGTTAAGTACTTAATTCGTTCCGGAGGTCCGTTCTTAACCTGAAACTGTTCTTAACCTGAAGCACCACTTTAGCTAATGGGGCCTCCTGCTGCTGCCACGCCGCCGGAGCACAATTTCTGTTCTTATCCTGAAGCAAAGTTGTTAACCCGAGGTACTATTTCTGGGTTAGTGGAGTCTGTAACCTGAAGCATATGTAACCCGAGGTACCACTGTATAAAGTAAAGGTAAAGGGACCCCTGACCGTTAGGTCCAGTCGTGGCCGACTCTGGGGTTGCGGCGCTCATCTCGCTTTACTGGCCAAGGGAGCCGGCGTACAGCTTCCAGGTCATGTGGCCAGCAGGACTAAGCCGCTTCTGGCAAACCAGAGCAGCGCACGGAAACACCGTTTACCTTTCTGCCGGAGTGGTACCTATTTATCTACTTGCACTTTGACGTGCTTTCGAACTGCTAGGTTGGCAGGAGCTGGAACTGAGCAACGGGAGCTCACCCCGTCGCGGGGATTCGAACCGCCAACCTTCTGATCGGCAAGTCCTAGGCTCTGTGGTTTAACCCACAGTGCCACCCGCATCCCTTGTACCATTGTATACAAAACCACAATAGGGCAACAAGTCGGGCCGGCAGGGAGGGAGGGAGAGGAGCTGCTTCCTTTGAAACCCAGGAAATTTAAGGGACATCATCAATAAGGGACAGCAGCGGCACACGGCACTGGGATAAGGGACTGTCCCGCCAAATAAGGGACAGTTGACAGTTACAGCGAGGGGGGATTCGAACTTGCCACCCGGGAAGGCCTCACCTGCTCAGACATGTCCCTGGTGAGGAATTTCAAGTGGGTGATAGCCGGGTACTTGTCCTTGCGGGCGAGATCCGTGGTGCATCGCATGAAGAGCGATGGCAGGATTTCGGTGTCGATTTTGCACTTCTCGTTCACCACGCTGACGCAGACCTTGTAGAACTGGACGGGCGAGGCGCTGCTGCCGTCTGACGTGGCCACCACGATGTTGCCCCCGCCCGTGAAGGCGATGTCGGCCAGCGCCACGCGGCACCGCAGGCGGCACAAGCTCTCCGTCGAGGTCAGCACCTGCCCATTGGGCTTCAGCAGAGAGACCGTCACCAGGCCGCTGATGGTGACCGCGATCCAGCCTTCCATCGGTTTGCCCCCGAAGAGCGTCAGCGACGGAGAGAACTTAACCCGCGAGAACTTCTCGCCAAAGTTCGATGCTCCCGACTGCGGGATAAAAAAATCGAGAAATCAATAAATACCATTCGATCTTTTTTATTTTAGTTTTTTTATTTTTCTAATTATGATTGGATATTTAATTGGAAGGTTTTTTATTGGGAAAAAGCGCTCATCTCGCTTTATTGGCCGAGGGAGCCGGCGTACAGCTTCCGGGTCATGTGGCCAGCAGGACTAAGCCTCTTCTGGCGAACCAGAGCAGCGCACGGAAACGCCATTTATCTTCCCCCTGGAGCGGTACCTATTCATCTACTTGCACTTTGACGTGCTTTCGAACTGCTAGGTTCATTAGAAACTTAATAATGCAAACATATTGGCATTCAGCAATAGCAAAAGTTCCTTTAGTAACACAATTTACAACGACTCACAACCTAGTCTCTAGAAACTTGCTATTGCATGAAATAATAAGAGGTGTAAATATATGATGCAAACTACTAATAATTATAAAAAGCAGAATGTCGGCATCCTATATATAGAAAGGAGCAAAGCAGTGATATTTTAGGGAGCAGGCTAGCAGGCGGGGCCCATGACTTACTTCCTAGGAGCCTACACGACATAAAAAAACTGTTCCTGGATGTAGGTTCTGTTTGTTTTTTATCTTGTATTTTGGAAATGTACATCCAGGTTTTTTTCCTTCAATTTTTTTTGGGGGGTCCCCAAGAGAGTGTGGCCCTAAGCTGGAGCTTGTTTAAAGGTAAAGGTAAAGGGACCCCTGACCATTAGGTCCAGTCGTGGCCGACTCTGGGGTTGTGGCGCTCATCTCGCTTTCTTGGCCGAGGGAGCCGGCATACAGCTTCCGGGTCATGTGGCCAACAGGACGAAGCCGCTTCTGGCGAACCAGAGCAGCGCACGGAAACGCCGTTGACCTTCCCGCCGGAGCGGTACCTATTCATCTACTTGCACTGGTGTGCTTTCGAACTGCTAGGTTGGCAGGAGCAGGGACCGAGCAACGGGAGCTCACCCCGTCATTGCGGGGATTCGAACCCCCGACCTTCTGATCGGCAAGTCCTAGGCGACAAAACCCTCCCTCCCGGCCTCGCTCACCTTCTCCACGTGCAAAGCCAGCTTCACGCCGTTGTGCAGCCACGAGAGGGCCACGATGGGGTCGCCTTCGACCACGCTGCCTACGGCGCTCTCCCAGCTGTTGGCCAAGTGCTCCACCATGCTCCAACATTTGATGTGGCCGTCGGCGTCGGCGGACAGCAGCCGGGATCCTGCGGCGGGAGAGAGTCGAAAAAACTCGGAGCGGCCCCTTCATGGCAATTCCTCCGTCTGGAAGAAGCACCAGAAAAAAACCTCCCCACAGATTTGGACAGGCTCTCGCCTTGGGCCTACGAAAGCTTTCAAGTCGAAGATCTTAAGGCCAATTTTCACTGCTCTGCGTCCCAAACGTATCATTGCGCCTGGAGGTTAATCTTAAATCCATGTTAAGTTGCTGTTTTAGGGGTTGTTTTTAAAAGCCTGGGACGGATTAATCCGTTTTGCATGACTTTCCACGGGAAAGAAGCGTGGCTTGGTTTTGGAACGGGCTTCCGGGACGGATTAAGTTTGAGAACCAAGGTTCCACTGCACTTTAAATTGTAAAACAGTGTGTATGTGTGTATACACCCACAGCAATGAGATTATCCACACACACACACACACACACACACCACACACGGAGCAATAAGATTATCCATATGTATACACACACGTATATAGTATATATATTCATACACACCACACACACAGAGAGAGCAATGAGATTACACACAAACACACACACACACACACACACACACATGTTGTTGTCTAGTCGTTTAGTCATGTCCGCCTCTTCGTGACCCCCTGGACCAGAGCACGCCAGGCACTCCTGTCTTCCACTGCCTCCTGCAGTTTGGTCAGACTCATGCTGGTAGCTTTGAGAACACTCTCCCACCATCTCGTCCTCCATCGTCCCCTTCTCCTTGCGCCCTCCATCTTTCCCAACATCAGGGTCTTTTCCAGGGAGTCTTCTCTTCTCATGAGGTGGCCAAAGTCTTGGAGCCTCAGCTTCAGGATCTGTCCTTCCAGTGAGCACTCAGGGCTGATTTCCTTCCGAATGGAGAGGTTTGATCTTCTTGCAGTCCATGGGACTCTCAAGAGTCTCCTCCAGCACCAGAATTCAAAAGCATCCATTCTTCGGCGATCAGCCTTCTTGATGGTCCAGCTCTCACTTCCATACATCACTACTGGGAAAACCAGAGCTTGAACTGTATGGACCTTTGTTGGCAAGGTGATGTCTCTGCTTTTTAAGATGCTGTCTAGGTTTGCCTTCGCCTTTCTCCCAAGAAGCAGGCGTCTTTTAATTTCGTGACTGCTGTCACCATCTGCAGTGATCGTGGAGCCCAAGAAAGTCAAATCTCTCACTGCCTCCACATACACACACACACACACACACACACACACACACACGTACATACCACACACAAACACAGAGCAATGAGATTATCCATATATATATATACGCATATACACACACACACCACATACGCAAAAACACATAAACACATACACACATAATTGCTATGCTTATATATTTCATTGCTATATTTTGCAAACCGCATTGAGGGTTTCCTTACCCGACTGATCCCATTCCAAGCAAGTAATGATTTCCACGTGTCCAGAATTGATGGAGCAGACGTCCCAGGGATGCTCCATGTCCAGGATGTGAATCATGTGTGTGAGGTCTAAGGAAGAAGGCAAAAAGAAAGGGGGAGAGCCAGCCTTTGACTTACGAGTGATGCTCACCTGGAGAGCAGAAGCCGCTCTGGGTTTTCTCGACCGGCTTTTCCCTGCAAGAAATTACCTTTCTCCTCTTCATTCTTGAGGTCCGTCGTGAACGCGATCAGGTTGCGACAGGACCAGGCGCAGACCAGAGGGATGGAGGGGCAGTGGTTGCTTTTGGGGCGCTTCTCCCACTCGCAGACGTACGCCAGGTCCATCTCGCTCCAAGATTGGCAGCGCGGGGCAAGAAATGATCATCTATGTTGGAAACGCAAAGAAAAAGAGGGTACCTTTCATCATATGTGGTGGACTTGCCCCAAGGTGAAAGACTTCTGGGAGATATATAATGAACTGGAAAAAAGGTTGAAATATACATTTATTAAGATACCAGAGGCCTTTCTTCTTGGAATAATAGGTTCGGAATTGCCCCCAAAAGATGTTTTTGTGTGCCACAACTGCAGCTAGAATTTTGTTGGCCCAAAATGGGAAATCGCAAGAAGTCCCAACAGTGGAGGAATGGCAGATGAAGATGATGCACTTTTCGGAAGAGTCCGTGACCAGAAGGAGGAGGAGTACCAGAAGGAATGGATGAAATTCAAAGACTATTTAGTTAAATATGCTAAAATAACTTAACTGGAAAAACTTGCAAATCCCAGATAGGCTTAGGATTTAATTATGGGATGTTAGAGAATAATATGTTTAAAGTCCAAATGAAGATAAAGTATGATGTTAAGTGATTTAGTTAATTTTATGTTAAAATTGGTTATGGAAAACCGTTACAATGACATACATTGAAACTCAGCATGGGGGATTTGAGGAAGTCACTTAACAATGTTACTAAAATTGGATCAAGCACAGTTAAGATGTATGTTTGTTTAAAATTTTGGAAAAACAATAAACCAAGGAAAACCAAGGTACCCCTGTATTTTGTTACACGGTTGCATGGGAAAAGCCCCAAACTGAAATTATTTCCCAACACCCCTGTTGCTAAACCAAAACCCTATTTATTTTAAGTTTCCGGTGAAAGTCACTTATAGCATGCTGTCACCATCGATTTCATTTTGTGGAAAGAAGGGAGTGAAAAGAAATGTTTTTGCACCTGCAATTATTTCGAATGCGCTCAATGACCCAATAATCATTTATTTGCAAATCCAGGAAGCTTTTAAAAATAAAAGAAAGCAAGAAATGGGAGGACCCTTAATTTTGCAATTTTAATTCCTAGTGTTTGGTTCAGTTAAGACCACCCCTTTCTTGCTGGCTCCCAAGAGCTTTGCTTTGCAAGAAAGGGAAAATTGAATTTCACTGGCAATGACACCTAACATGGTGAGCTCATTTTTTTTTTAGAAGGCCAATGGAGCATTTTTCCAAACCGGTTTTTTTAAAATTAATTTTTTAGGAGAAATCAGTGCACTCTTAATTTTGCAAATCCAGCTGCTAGGGAATGCATTTAAATCTGCAAAATTAAGAGTGCAAGGAATTGCAACAGCAGGTTTAATTCAATTGCACCGCAAAGATTAATTGCCCCAGCAAGAAAAAGGGGAGAAATTCCCCTGGAGTTGGAAATTCCCCTGAAAATCACCTATTGGGGTGATTACCCAGCACTTAAAATGGCTAAATTGCTAGTTTTGGGGACATTCCCCCCCCCCAGGGGTAACAAATGAACTCTTCCATTCCCCCCTACTCACCAACGCTCTATCCAGGCTGCCCAGCTTCTCTGCGCCTGCGCCAACTCCTGCTGCCCTAGTTAAGGACCCCTTCCTCTCAGCTGTCTTCAGGAGTGCCTGAAAAAATAACAACAAACCGCCGGAATAAAATAATTTTAAAAACCGCACGGCAACTAGACGCACCCTTTCCCTCTTCTGTCAAAACGGGCTCGTTTCAGTGGGGCGATTCAAATCTCCCCTTTTCTTTTCAGGCAGTTCAATAGACAAAGTGAGGGCCTCTCTCAACCCGCCTCTCGCCTGTTCAATAGGAAAAGCCTGAGGAGGGGTTATATTTGCATAGGCGGCCTCCCAGCATGCACCGGGGTGCGGGAAATTAAAAGAAATAGGATGGATTAATTTGAGAAGGTGGAGGTGACTAAGGGGTAGCTTGGTGGGGGTTTGAAACAGAACAAGAGGAGCAAACACAGGAAGGAACGAAGCTAACATTTTTATACCATGACTTGGAAATATTTTCAAATAAGAGGTTTATATACGGCTGCGGTACAGGGTAGATTTGTGCTCGCTTCGGCAGCACATATACTAAAATTGGAACGATACAGAGAAGATTAGCATGGCCCCTGCGCAAGGATGACACGCAAATTCGTGAAGCGTTCCATATTTTGATGCACCCCTGCATTCCTTTTCTTGCACTTTGGGCTTCCTCTCACCCCTCACCCTTCACTTTGCAAACTCCACATTACTTGCAACCCCTTTGGCATCCCTCTTTACCCCCCAACCACCCCCCAAAAAAAACCCTCTTTCCAAAAATGCCAGCTGATTGCAACGTGGCTATAGCACCCCAATAATGATATATCAATGCATGCATGCAGCAGTTGATGCTTATAGATCAGTGGGGCCCTGTTTAGGAAGATAAACATCTGCCAAAGCACCCAGCTGGTTTCTGCCTGGCATGAGAGATGCAAAACATTTACAAATATATTTTTTAAGCTCATTTTAAAATGCAGATCTTGATCAGATGCCTCAACAAGCATTTGGCTGTCTTATAGTTTGCCTTGTATTTCTTGTGTTGACAAAGGTTTGTTATTTTTATAGAAGTCCCATCTCTCTCTCCCCCCCCCCCCCAATGTCTTAACAATGAAACTGATTTGTAAAAATGTTACACGGAAAAAATACGAGAGAGGTTACACGTATTTCTGTAAAACAAGAAAATCTATAATAAATAAAATAAAAGAATAAACATTATTAGGGTGCGTAGCAAAGATAGGAGCGTGCATGACCCATTAAAATGTTCTGTTTTTGGGGGGATTTGCAAACTGGAGGAGAGAGAAAAGGCAAAAAAAGGAGGCGGAAATAATAAATAACAGCACGGTCTGCTTTGCTGGTCTTGAACATGCATGCATATTATTGCATCAATTGCTGCATGCATGCATGCATATATCATTATTGGGGTGCAATAGCCACGTTGCAATCAGCTGGCATTTTTGGAAAGGGGTTTTTTGGGGGGTGGTTGGGGGGTAAAGAGGGATGCCAAAGGGGTTGCCAGTAATGTGGAGTTTGCAAAGTGAAGGGTGAGGGGTGAGAGGAAGCCCAAAGTGCAAGAAAAGGAATGCAGGGGTGCATCAAAATATGGAACGCTTCACGAATTTGCGTGTCATCCTTGCGCAGGGGCCATGCTAATCTTCTCTGTATCGTTCCAATTTTAGTATATGTGCTGCCGAAGCGAGCACAAATATGTGTCTGCTCTATCTGGTATTTAAAGGTTTCGGTATGGAAGACTTTTACCTTACGGTGAATAAGATGGGTTGACCTCCCCCCCCTTTTATTGATTAACCACATCTTTTGCTTATTTTATTATTATTTTTAAATCTTCTCGCTTCCGAAAGATAACTTGGCGCTTTATTTCCAACACATATGTGACATATGGTACATTCCTAATGGTGTCCAACCGCATTGAATTGTGGGGAGGGCAGTATGTAAATGAAGGCTGCTGTAGTCACCTCTGCTATGGGAACGCCCATTGGCTGGAGCTTAGAGGAATCCCTGGAGTCCTGCAATGTCTGCAGGGGGTTCTGGTTGGGGCTGTCAATCCTAATGCAAGACAGAGCAGGGACTCATGCAGAGGCGCAACAAGGAGTTTCCTTTGCAGGTGGTGCAACCCGGGGGGGGGCAGGGATGGGGAAGGAGGGGTCTTGCAAGAGGTTTCTGGACTCCCACCCAGCCCTGATCTTTGTGCATGCTGCTGGCAGGGAGACCCAACAACAGGGCTGAATTATAACTCCCCTCGTCCCTGAACATTGGGCATGCTGACTCAGGGGCTGGGGGTTGGGAGGGAGGAGGACAGCAACATCTGGAGGTCCTCGCAGCGGCCACAACTGGAGATCTGTTGCAGTGCTGTCCAGCTCACAAGCACACACAACTTGCAGTGGAATGCAAAAAAAGCCCTTTGCAATGCAATGCGAACACACACACACTCCGTGCAATGCGCACTCCGTGCAAGGCACACACTCCGTGCAAGGCACACACTCCGTGCAATGCGTACTCTGTGCAAGGCACACACTCTGTGCGATGCGCACTCCGTGCAAGGCACACACTCCATGCGATGCGCACTCCGTGCAAGGCACACACTCCGTGCAATGCGCACTCCGTGCAAGGCACACTCTGTGCAATGCGTACTCTGTGCAAGGCACACACTCCGTGCGATGTGCACTCCGTGCAAGGCACACACTCCGTGCAATGCGCACTCCGTGCAAGGCACACCCCGTGCAATGGAACCATACAGTCCGTGCAATGCAAACACACTCTCCGTCCAATGCAAATGCAAAACTCTCACGCGCTGCAATGCAATGCAACGCCACGCAAACCCATGCAATGCAACGCCGCGCCCTGCAAAGCCCGGAGCAAACTGCATATTGCAAAGGCGGCATCGCCCGTTGCATCAGCTTCTGCTTTTTTTGCAAGGGAGGCTGAACTCCCTCCCGGCCCGTAGCGCCGCCTCTTCCTCCTCCTCCTCCTCCAGCCCTTTGCTCCCCCCGCAGCTGACGCGTCTTCCTGGGGCGGTGAGGCCGGGGAGGCGGCTGGGCCGGGCGCCTTTGCAAAAACCTGGGGTGGTATCCGGGTCCCCGGCATCAGGATCTTGCAGGGTTGGGGTTGCAATCCGGGCGAGCCATGGTGGTGCTGAAGGGGACAGATCCTGGCGGTGCAAGAGGAGGCGGCCACGAGGAGCAACCGGGAGCCCCCCTAAACCAGCCCTATGGGTGAGTAAGGGGGACAGCCTTGCCACTGAATATGTGTGGCTATTATTTGGAAAAAAAGGA